>NC_056615.1:26069629-26109909 GCF_018340385.1 Cyprinus carpio | reverse complement strand
TCATTTCATAGTTAATTAACTTACATATTGACCGAACTGAATCAGTTATTTTCTTTTTGGCAGTTTAATCAAGTGGAAAAAAGTTATGTATTCTGGTTACAGAAAATGCAAAGAATGATAAATTTGTGTTTACACTAAAATGGCAGTATTTTCTTTAGCAATAGGCTAAGTGTAAATGATAGTTAGGTGGCAGTACAGTAGTACATTATAAAACAGTATGTAATAACATTGAGTGTAAATTATCATATTTATTAATATTAATAAACGGATGCCGCCTTTATCGGTATACTATGCACAATATATATACTCGATACTGCAGAAATAGTAAGAGTAGTATGATAGTATTGGCATTTCGAACACAGCAAGTGTTTTCTTGTCAGTATGTGTCTTTTTTCTTGATGTCTTTTTTATTTTAAGGTGGTGTTCTCTCAAATGAAATGGATTTTTCCTTCCAATCCTTGTGAGAGGCAATCACTGGGTACTTTTGGTAGCCAGATGTTCCAAAGATGGAAGTATCCATAATGGACTCGCTTTCAGGAAATAATGATATCTCATATAGATATGTGGAGGTAAGACCTAGAATCCTCATAAACTCTTAAGTAATGTTACTGTACTTTTTTTGTGTAGTATCGTACTGTATATATTTCACTCTAATAGAATTCGATTTTGCCTGTTTCTCAGCCATCATATTGTTATTTAGATGTTATCTAAAAGAGATAGTTCACCCAAAAATGAAAATTCTGTCATCAGTTTACTTACCCTCATGTCATTCCAAACCCATAAGACCTTCGTTCATCTTCATAACACAAATTAAGATATTTTTGATAAAATCCGAGAGCTTTCTGATACTCCATAGACAACAAGGTCCTACGTCCTACCACGGTCAAGTCCCAGAGACGTAATAAGGACATAGTTTAAATAGCTATGAGAACACTTTTATTGCGCAAAGAAAACAAAAATAATGACTTTATTCATTGATTTTTTTTTCTCTTCTGGGAGAGTCTGCCACCATTATCGAGAGTAACACAATGCTTGGTGCGGTGCTGCTGACTAGAAAAGCCACCTGAGAAACTCTGCTCAAGTGCACAAAGGGCAAAAGCTGCTTTAAACGCAAAGGATGGTCCCCAAATGCAGATTTAATTAAGTTAATAAAATTATTTTTGGACAGCATCCTCATTATACAGCATTTTTACCCAAGGGCCTAAAACTTTGCACAGTACTGCAGCTTTGCAGGGAGGTTTCATGAAGCATCTTGGAGGCATTGCCACAGTTCTTCTGGATTGAGTCTGTCTCAGTTTGTTTCTGTTTTTTCATGTTACTCCAGACAGACTGATGATGATCAGATCAGATTTCTGTTTGGAGCACTGGCTGTTGTAAGCAAAAAATATCACTGGATTATTACAATTAATGTTAAAATGAATGTTAGGAAATTTAAATTGATATTTCCTACTGACACTCTTCAGCAAAAGATATAAATAATTGACTTTAAAACCATTTTTTTAGATGGTAAAAATGCTAGTGTTCTAATAATTTTGGCCACCACTTTGTGTGTATGTGTATATATATGTGTGTGTGCGTTATATTAAATTTTATATATATATATAAATGTAATATAACGTGTGTGTGTGAAGAAATCGTTAAATAAAGTCATTATTTTTGTTTTCTATGTGCACAAATTATTCTCGTAGCTTCATAACATTACTGTGATTACCATTGATGTCACATGGACCATTTTAACGATGTCTTACTACCTATCTGTGCCTTGACCGTGGTAGTACCCTTGTTGTCTATGGAGGGACAGAAAGCTCTTGTATTTCATTAAAAATATCTTTATTTGTGTTCTGAATATAAACAAAAGCTAGATCTTGTGGGTTTGGACATGAGGGTGAGTAATTAATGAAAGCATTTTAATTTTTGGGTGGACTAATCCTTTAAGTTGAACTAGGCCAAATTGATTAGGAAACATTAGAAATACTCATTTTGACCTTGTAAATTATTTAATGTATTCCATTAATTGTTCTTAGGAAGTATATGGCTGTGAGGTCCAGGAAGACACAGGGAATTGCAAGGATTCTGGGGAAATGGTAGTCTCTGCTCTGCATTGCAAGAAGACGGAAACAGTTGTGGGCCTTTTGTATTACTGGTAAGACTGCATGGCCACAACTTGTGTCGTTGTGTAACATTTTAGGGCTTTTCCACACTGTGATTAACCCTGGGTTACTGCCATTTTAAACCCCAGGTAAAAGCAATGGTTTACACTTTAGAAGCAGAGTTAGCACCAATTTTTACCCTGGGTTATGAAACCCTGCCCTGGATCAGCATTAGCACTGCTTTTATGCTGTTAAGCCAAACATTTCCAATGTAAAACAATGTAGTGTTAGAATGTTACAGCTACTGTAGATGCATATTCACATCTTTTGGACGGTCACAGAAACAGCACTGACTGTATAAGGGTCAAAGACGATAAGATGTCCGCATTTAAAGAAATTTACAAAATTGATTTTATGTCCATAGAAAGCACATTAAATGTAAGTAAAGTGTCTAATTTTAAGGTTTCAAGTAAGTTTTTGGAGAATAAAATGTCAAAATTTGGTTGAAATAATGTTACATTGTCATTCAGTGTAACACAATATTTATGTAAAAATTCAAACAGCATGCTTATTCTGACTTGTACATATTAAAATATATAAACGAATAAGGGAGCATATTAAATTTTATTGTGTTTTAAATGAGTAAAAAAATCTTACTGACACATGGGCAAAACCTAGGATAGCGAGAAATTTAAAAAATGTAAAATTACAAATAATTAGTATTTGGGGTGAAAGTAATAAGTCCTTTAATATGTCATAAATTGATTTTTGTTGTAAATATGCCTGACAAGATTGTTACACTGAATGACATTTTAGTGGGTGTCTTCTGCAAATCGGGAAAATGTATGATATTTATTTTTTTGCTCAGAACAACAAAAGCAAAATTGCAATTAAATCAAACAGAAAACTTTTTAAATTTTTTTTTGGGGGGGGGGGGGGCGCACAACAACAATTTAAAGCAGTATTACACTTATTGTTTTTATAATTAAACCCTTTTTCGTCTTTGACCCATAAACAGTATTTTATGCAGAAAAATACTGAGTAATGATGGACAACGCATGAATTGGAGTAAAGAAGAGGACATTTGATTCTTACCTTATATTTTCCAAAAAAAGTCCATTTAGGAAAAACTGGCTAGTAAGGTCTGCAGTGTATAATATGAGGTTGTGCAATGCTAGAGGCGTTATGTAAACAGGTCCTGTGCTGCGTTCATCCAATCATGTGTTTGACTTGAAGCGACGCTGTACAAACCGGTCAGTTTTTGACATCAAAGTACCACGACCGCTATAGAGATCAGATGGTTCTGTATGCTTTCGAATCACTCTCACTGTACTTTGATGTCACAAACCGATTGGTCTGCACAGTGTCACTTCAAATCAAACACAACTAATGTTAATCTGGGGTTTATAAATTTACATATTTTTGAAATGAGTTTATGAATACCCATGATGAATTGTTAACCCCGGATAAAGTATGAGCAGTGTGAAATAAGAAAACACAGGATTCCCTTCACCCAGTGTTTAGAATGGCCCAGGTTTCACTATTTCATATGTGAAAAGCCCTTTTTCTTTTTAATACATAAATGGACGTCTTTTATGTGGCATTAATTATTTTTTATTTATCTGTCCAGAATTGCTCTTGCCCTAACCAGAACCATCAATCCCGGACAGCTGACACAACGCCATGCAGTGGCAATGAGGAAGTTTGTGTACCATAAACTGAAGCAACATTTCCTCAGATTTCCAGCTGTAAAGGTATTTTTCCAGTGTTGCGGTTAAAGTTTCACATTTTTGTGAAAAATTAATAAATGCCTCTTTAAGGTAACATACTTGATTTTTGAGTGATTTCTATTTTAAAAAACATAACTGCTTTCTTAAACTTCTCAAAAATGTTGATAACGCTAAAAGTTTGTACAGTGAAGAGATCAAAATTTAGAAAAACAACCACAATTTACAAAATTTCAAGGTCACTGCTTAGTCCTATTTTAAGTTATCCTAACAGGAGTAGGGTCAGTTTTTAAGCATATTTTCATAAATTAATTGCATTCTGAAGCACAGTATAAAAAGCTTAAATGAGACATTTGAAAAATAACTGATCAAATTAGAGAACACAGATAGTTATAGGTGTTAATCTGGCACCTGGTGCTAAATTCTTTAATTATATGACAAAACCTTTTTAACTGGCCGCTCTAAGGTGACTGAAACCCTGCGACAGAAGGTTGTCCAAATGAAGGCCAAAGGGATGACTCTTTCAGCCACTTCAAGAGAAGCGTTTGTTCCAAATCGTGTTGATTTCTCAAATATTATAGGTTCAAGTAACCAAAAAGGTTTGTTGTCCACGGAAGACAAATGCACGAGAAGACAGAAAAATGCAAGGACTCTCAATGGGCTCTTATACAGACCACATGGCAGAGTGAATGCAAATTTTTATCAAAACCTCCTTCAGCAACATGCAGTTCCTTCTCTCTCTCCTCTCTCTCTCTCTACTCTCTCCTCTCTCTCTCTCCGTCCCCTCCGAGTCTCTCCTCTCTCTCTCTCTCTCTCTCTCACTCTTCTCCTCTCTCTCGCAATCGCATCTCTCTCTCTCTCTCTCTCTCTCTACTCTCTCTCGTCTCTCTCTCTCTGCAGTCCTCTCTCTCTCTCTCTCTCTCTCTCCTCTCTCTCTCTCGTCCCTCTCTCCGAAGTCTCCTCTATATATATATATATATATATATATATATATATATATATATATATATACACACACACACAATTTTGTATATAAAAATTATTTGATGAGTAGAAAGTTCAAAAGAATAACATTTATTTGAAATTTAAATATTTTTGTAACATATCCTTACCGTCACTTTTGATCAATTGAATGTATCCTGGCAGAAATATAAGTTCATTTTTTAAAAAAAAAAAAAAAAAAAAAACTTACTGACCCCAAACTTCTCGAACTGTAATTTATAATTTTACAGAAGCTTTCTATTTCAAATAAATGCTGTTCTTTTGAACTTTTTATTCATCTGTGAATCCTGAAAAAAAAATGTACACAACTGATTTCAACATTGATAATAATCAGAAATGTTTCTTGAGCATTTAGCATATTAGAATGTTAGAATAGCATTAGAATAGCATATTCAATTAGCATATTAGAATGATTTCTGAAGATCATGTGACACTGAAGACTGATGTATATATATATATATATATATGTATATGTATATATATATGTATATGTATATATATATGTATATGTATATGTATATGTATATATATGTATATGTATATATATATATGTATATATATATGTATATATGTGTATATATATATATATATGTATATATATATATACACACACACACACACGTGTGTATATGTATACTAATGTATATGTAAATTTTTAGAAATGTATAATGTTATGACATGTTATACAATTCTATAAAAATTATAAATATATAAAAGTATAATATAAATGTGTGTGAGAGAGAGAGAGAGACCAACGGTGATATGAAATATATTCCCAATTTAATTATCAATGTGCCACACGAGTTTTTTCTTCTTCGTCGTCTTCCTCTTTCCCCACTGTTTAATGTAAGACTTGATAGTCATTCTTGTTTGAAATGCGCGAAAATGAGACGAACTCAAGATCTCCGCAGGTCGTGCCGCTGTCATACGTTCGCGGGCTTCACACGGAGCGTGTAAACTGCGCATGCTCCTTGACCTTGCGATCAAACCACGCCTGCGTGATGTCGTCAGACCTGAAACCCCAAGTATTTAGTCTATGCCGAGCCTCGACGCCATTGGTTCATTTCAAACGTGATTCTACACCCATGCGGCGTGGTTGTATTTACATGAGTTATGTAATATATCACTGACTAACTGAGCCGCAAATTCAGGTTTCAAGTTTCACGTATTATATTATATTATATATATATAGAGAGAGAGAAAATATATTATTTATTTATGAGTATAATTTCAAAAATAATAATAATTACCAACATAAAATATATAATATTATAAAATATAAAATAAATACATTTTAATATAATAATAACACTGCCACTTCTAAATGTACTACTAATGATCATCATTACAATCATTTGGATTACAACATTATGAGATAAAAAAAATAAAAAATAAAAATTATAATCTCAGGACATCCTGTGCAATAAATCTAAATATCTCATATCAGAGATAAAGCAAAGGATATTTCTTGATATGGTTTTCTTAAAAGCACATAAAATACAACAAACAGGGCAAATATTAAACGGAAAACGTACACTATTGTAACATGAACTTGTGTCTACATTACACAAGGCTTAACTTATTAAAATTAATATTTGTGTATCCTTTGGATAGCTAAAACAATAAATGCAATTAATTAACTATTTGTGTATATTATATTTATATATAATTGTATCATCAACGAAACACAGAGTTGTTTATTATAAACGCCAATCACTGAATGACAGCAAATGTGTTTTATGACAAACTATTGGCAATTGGTGGAAATGATTTTAAAAGAGTGCGAGCAGTGAGTTTATGATTGAGTAAACTGTGCCACGGTGCATCTGGGTGTCGCCGCGCTCATTGCGCAAAGCTCGCACAGCGCGGAAGGCTTGACACGCCGCGTCCGGTTCGATTCGGCGCGCTGCTATCAAAGCTCGGTGAAACGGCAGGAACATGACAGAAACGACGCGTCGGTCTGCTTGATTATAACCGCGAACATGGGCGACAGAAGCGAGAAGGGCTCGGGGAAGCACAAGCGGAGGACAACGATCGCCGGAGACGCGGTGCGAGCTCATCAGGTGAAGCGCGGCGGCGCAGAGACGCTCCGCGGACAGGTGAAGGAGAAAGAGCAGAGGCACGAAACACCCGCGAATAAACACAATAATCACCGCGATGCTGGCGACGACGCCTTCAGGTGAATTATGCCTTTCAGCTATAATGTTATTGACATGATATATTAGCAGCATGTCTAGAATCTAGATAGATAGCGAGAGCGATGCTTGTGCAGGCTACTGTACAGACACATGCACAGGGATGCAGGCCTATGCCATTTAATTTTACTATTATTTATGCAATACTATTTCAATATGTTCAGTTATCATTTGAATTTCAGTTTAAGTTTTAAGTAGGTTTGGTATGTGCAATGTTATATTTTATTTTATTATTATTTCTATTGATCTTTATTTACTTTAGTTTTAGTCATTTTATAATTTTAGTTTGCATTTGTAAGTTTTTCATCTAATATTTTAAATTTATTTTATTTCCGCTTTATTTCAGTTAATGGAAACTATTTTTTTGATAGTTTTAGTTAACAATAACATCACTTTATTAGACGTACTCTGGTAATTTCATTTATGGTATATATCACATATGGTACTATAATATTAATATTATAATATTAACACTGTTTTTTTATAGTTTTAGTTAACAATAACATCACTTTGTTAGACGTACCCTGGTAATTTCATATATGGTATAAATCACACATGGCACTATAATATTAATATTATAATATTAACACTGTTTTTTGATAGTTTTGATAGTTTTTTGATAGTTTTAGTTAACAATAACATCACTTTGTTAGACGTACCCTGGTAATTTCATATGTGGTATATATCACATATGGTACTATAATAGTAATATTATAATATAAACACTGTAACAGTATAATATACTGAACATATGCAGAGGCATATTGGCAGTGCTATTTATTGTAGTATTTTTATTCAAATTTTGAATTTCAATTTTAATTTTAGTTTAAGATTTAGTCATTTTGTTAGGTGATAATTATTATATTTTATACTTATTTTTATTTCAGCTTTCATTTTAGTCATTTTAGTACTTCAGCTTTGATTTATTTCAGTTATTTTCCAACGCAACCTTCTAATTCAAAAATGTTTTTAATTTTTTTTCTTCAAGTTTAAGTTTTTCATCTTATGTTCATATTTTAAAAAATAAATAAATAAATAAAATCAGCTTTATTTAAATTACCGAAAACTACTTTTAACAGTTTTAGTTAACAATAACAACACTGTTTATTGGACGTGTAATTTCATAATGTACTGTACCATAAAAATAACACTGTCACAATACCAAAGCAAGTGCATTTATTTAAAAGACAGCACAAGTGCACTTTTAAAGCAAAATATCTAAGTTGCCTGGTTGCAACTTGCATATTTTCATATAGTGATGTAAAATTCTTATACATCCATGCATATGTTTATTTTCTAGTTGCGACCAATGACAAACATATGGATTTCAGTTTTGTTAAACATTTTCTGTAAGCACATATTCAGTTACTCATACATTCAGCATTTGGTAGTAACTACACAAGTTTAATTAATGCTTTGTACCTTCATGTGCACACTGAAGAAGTGCAGGAAAGTTTATGGAGGTCAGCAGCAGCCAGTCACTTACTGTACAGTGTTTGGCTTCAGTTGATGGGTCACTCTGGTCTGCTTGGCTTTGAAGCGGTGACCAGTGTGTTAAAAGCACTGAAGGCTAATCATGGTGTTTCCTCAAGCCTCCTAAACCAAGAATGGAAGTGAAAGATCTTGTGTAATGCTGCTTCTCCTTTCCATGCACGTGTCAAACTCAGTTAGGTTTTTAATGACGTGAACAAAAACCATAACAAACACGTTCAGAACAACTTGCATACTGCTTCCTGCGCAATATATACTGTACAATGCATATTTTTAATACAGATATTGGTATTTTCAGGTAATAATCTTCCCATTTGCAGTATACTGTATATAAAAGTACACAAGAGGTGTAGTGTTATAGTTTTTATTATTATTTTGAATTAGCTTTTATCTTTATACTTTTAGTTTTTATTGTAATTTGAGTTCAAGTTAGTCATTTGTTATGTGTTTGTCATTTTGTTTTTATATTTTAAATTATTTTAATGTATAAATTGATTTATTTTTTAGGTTGAATAATTTTGGTACTTCTTTCTAATTTTTTGTTTTTGTTTTCATTTTTCACTTAATATAAATATTGTTTAATTTATAGACTTCTAGAATTTTAAGTTTAATAATTTTAGTACTTTAAGCTCATTTGATTTCATTTAGTTGTCAACATTTCTAATTTCTTTATATTTATTTCAGCTTTATTTCAGAAGTATTTGAATCATTTTAGTTAACCTGAACAACACTGATGTAGCTCTCTTCAGGTAAAGCCACTCCTGGTAATGAGCGGTTGTCAAATGAAATCGCTGATAAAACCGATAAGATCAACATGACCTCAATCTTTAATAACCTTTATCAGTCACGCCTCATACACTCAAACACATTAAGAGTGAGATTGCTCAAACTCTGGCATTTCATCAACCATTTCAACATGTATTTGTTCTCAATCAGTGTCTTACAGTATAAACTCAGTGTCAGGGATGCTATGATGCAATGGCGCTTAGACATTTTAAGTGTCCAAATACTTTTCTGGACAGTAGTCTGAAGCCTTTAATAGCTGTTATATCAGACCAGAAATGCACATGCACAACTTATTGGTAGAAAGCATGTCATCAACTACTGCGTGACTCATTCTGTCTGTCTCTTCAGCTGCCATAAGCTGCAGGAGTCGCTGCTCAGCTCCAACAGCGGCTACAGCAACTACAGAGGAGTCCTCAACTGGTGTGTGGTCATGCTGGTGAGTCTCCAGCACATGTAATGTCCAATATTACATGTCCATAAAATATCCATGTTTTCTCTAGATGAGAACAGATTTGGAAAAATGCAGCATTGCATCACTTGCTCAGCAATGGATGCTCTGCAGTGAATGGGTGCCGTCAGAACGAGAGTCCAAACAGCTGATAAAAACATCACAATAATCCACAAGTTATCCACACCATCAATAACATCTTGTATAGCCAAAAGCTGCATGTTTATAAGAAACAAATTCATCAATGAGGCATTTTAACTTGTAAACAGTACTTGATCTGTGCATATTTCTCTCCTGATTCAGACGAGTTGACTTTTTCACTGGAGAATTTTAGCCCGAAGAAAGTTAATCTTACAAACATGCAGCTTTTTCACTTCACAAGATGTTAAGTGATGGACTGGAGTGGTGTGCATTGGATTATTCTGATGTTTTTATCAGCTGTTTGGACTCTCATTTTGACGGCACCCATTCACTGCAGAGCATCCATTGGTATACAAGTGATGCAATGCTGCATTTCTCCAAATCTGTTACCATGAAGAACCCACATTCTAGCCATTATTCCATGAAAACCATCAGTTTGGTTTGAAAAAGCGTGTAAAAGTAAGACTTTTTGAAGTGTATTGGTATTGTAAGCTGACTGTGCCAGTGCTATGTTTAGGCCCTCGCTGTTACCTGAACATAAATACTGACACCCAGTTGGACTTGGACCTTTGAATGCCTTCGGTCTTATCACACTGGTTATTTTTGTTCTCTCTTCTGCTGGAATCTTTCCCTGTGTTTGTCCTCAGATGCTCTAGAACAACACAAATGAAATCTAGATGGAAACATCTAGTAATTGACCATGCATTTGCCTGAATGATCAAAAAGACTATGTTTGCCCTTCATCGCGGTCATACGCGTCAAGTTCATTCTGGGCTATTGTGAACTCAATAGGATTGAATTGAGTGAGAATTTGACCTTTATTCCCGGCTCCGGTCTCATATAATCATATGACACGCAGCACAATGCCAGACGTATTAGTTACAGAGTAAGAAAACAGAGCTACAAACAGACAGAAGTTAAACAAAATTAACTCAAGATTTCCCACATTTGAGTAAACACAACAAACCAAACAATACAACCCATATTCCTCCTATCTCTCCCACCCATCCCTCTCTCTCTGTCTGTTTGTTTTTCCTCTAAAGAGAAGCAGCATGGCGTAATTTACTAGTCGCTGTTTGAGGTTTAATGCATTCATTTCGTGTTAAGTGTCAAAGAGATTTCAGACTCGTCTGCTGAGCAAGACTAACAAAAATTACTTGTTTTATCAGCAGTGTTATTTTAAGTGCTATTTATATAATATAATGTTATAGTTTTATTTTTATATTTATCCTTTTCAGTTTATTTTAGTTTGTCATTTTGTTAAATATTATTTTATTAGTTGTATTTAGCTTTAATTTATTATTATTTCACTTGTAGTCATTTCAGTACTTTAAACTTAAACTTATTAATTTCAGGTAGTTGCCAAAGCAACATTTTTGTTTGTTCATCTAATATTTATGTTTTATTTTATTTCAGTTTGATTTTAGTATTAATTATATAATATTACAATATTGTAAATATTTTAAATTAGCTTTTATTTTTAGATTTTCGATTAAGTTTTAGTAATTTTGTTATGTGATTTTGCCTTTTTTAAAATGTTTCTATTTAGCTTTAATGTATTTTTATTTCAATATTAGTTGAAATAAAAATATAAGTAGTAATAATAGTAATTTTAGTACTCAACTTAAACTTAGTGGTTGTGAACGTAAAAGTTTTTCATCTAATATTTATTTTATTTTATTTTAGTTCATTATTCTACATCTTCAACCTAAAATTATTTCAGTTACTTTTTCATGGTAACTTTTTATATTTTTTTAAGTTACAAATTGTCATCTAATATTTGTATTTTATTTTACTTACCAAAAATAATTTTTAATAGTTTTAGTTTTAGTTAACAAGGCTGTTTATTGGACCTATACCCTGGTAATATCATAAGATACCATAATATATATATATGTGTGTGTGTGTGTGGGTGTGTATATATATATATATATATACCATAATAGCAGCTGCATAAAATAAATCTCACTGGAGATTGGAAAGTGTTTTGCTGAAAACCTTTGGCTGTCCTAGAGTGACCTTTGGCCCACTAACAGATCCTGCCAGCTCCATCGGCAGGCTATAAACACAGTGTCAATGACTCTGACATTTAATATGCTGAGGATGTATACTCTAATGCTACAGGGACGCCACTTATGATGATATGTCAATCAAAAGACAAACCGTCCTTCAAGTCAATCTCAGTCTGTCAGAGCGACCGGCAAAGTCTTAGAGTTCCTCCCCTCTGCAGTAATGAAAAATCAAACACTTCCTGGGATTACTTTAATGAACGCTCAAAAATGTCACCCGTCCTCTAAAAATAAACATCTATTTCACCCTGAACCGCTGAGAAACTGGAGCAGCATCTTCAAAGCCACGGAAAGCAAATCACAGTTCTGAAACCAATATTAATCCTCGCTTTGAAACGCCATCGCATTGATGCTCTCTGTGGGATGTAGCTTTTAATCAATATTAATTTACAATAAAAACCATGCAACATCCTAAAAATCTCTGAATCAAAAAATAGATAAATATCAAAATCAAGTGATTTCAGTGATTTCAGCTGGAGGAAATAGATGGAGAGCAACAGCGGGGTCCTGAAAGTCAAACTCTTATTAGTTTCTCCACAGAGAAAGACACTTTTAATAATAGTCGATAAACCTTTCAAAACAGAGCTTGGAGATTTTAAAGTGACAATATTTTATATAGAAATCCACACTAACAAAATACTTATATCTCACTACAGTAAATGTTTAATTGCTGAAAACATCCACCAATCAGGTTGCTGTTACCATGGAAATGTCTGTCTTTCTGCACAATCAAATTGCTTGTATTTTTGTACAGTGAAGAAATTTGGTGTAGAAACAATTTCACTCAGAGATTGCTGGTAAATTTAAAAAACAGACAAAAAAAAATCAAAAAAAACACATAAAAAAAAACAAAAAATTAGAAAAGTAAAATAGAATTTATTGTTAAATATATATAATCTTTACAGGTTACAACTTTGAACGTACATTTTTACAATATATATATGTAGAATAATTTACAATAAATAATTTGTGTGTGTGTGTGTGTGCGTGTTTTCCTTTAATTCTTTTATGTTGTACTTTTATTTCATGGGTCTTTTATAATAGTTTTAGAGTAATTTCACTCATTAAAGAATTAAAAATTAAAATAAAACATTGTTATATAATTTTCAAAATCTTAAAAATCAAAGGTTATATTAATCTATATTCACTCAACAAATATTATGTACAGTATGTATTTGAATTGCTACAAAATTTCCATCCATTTGCATTACACAGTTTTAACAAACTTAATTTGATTCATATTTGTTGTTCATGCATAAATGAAACGGGTCAGATTTCTCTAATTGTACTAATAAACTGAATGTGTTTCAAATGCACAATAACCAGGTTTATGTTTATCATCAATAAATCCCACTTGTTTCAGTCTCCCGCATCTTTACTAATTAAATATAGCTTGTTTTGAATAAATGCATTTTGAAAATATAATTATTTCAATAGAATCGATGTAAATAGTTAATAATAAACTAAGCCATGATTTTTGAGTGCAGAAATCTGACCCATTTCATTAATGTATGACTGACAAATATGCACCACATTACGTTTATTGGTTTAAGTAGAACTGTAATCCAAATAGATGGAAAATTTATATGCAATTCAGATATATAAATCTTAAATTTAGGCCTTTAAATATTTGAGGGTTCAAGTCAATGGCAAGTGGAAAAGAGCTTGTGTGTGTGTATTTGTGCTGATATGAACCGGAGTCCCACAGCCTTTAAGCAATTACCATAGCATGGATCTATGTGCTAAATCAATTAGCAAAATGCTTTTAATGAGGTCAGGGTTGAGTCTGGCAGCTTTCCCGACTCAAATCTAATCATATGGCCTTTGGAATGAGAAAGTCTTTCAGCAAATCCTCTTCTGTCGTAAATTATCAACAGACTTTGAACCAGCCTTGTGTTTTGATTAAAAGTTAAAGCCTTCAGGTGCTTTGTTATGCTTTTAATGAATAAAATGACCAAATCACAGTGAATTTAGTTTAAATAAAGCCGATGTAACACTCAGAAGAAGTTCATTTTCAGTAGCTGAGTCTGAAATACGAGCGCAGAAACCTAAAGCATGAAAACTGCTGTAAAAGGTCAGAGGTCAGATGTGTTTACAGCTGCGTCTATCATACTGGAGTGTTTTATCTGGGGTTGTTTATATTGTTGTGCTGTAGACTTTGCTCTCTGCTAGTGACAATATTTAAAAACAATATTATACTAAATACAACACAATCATTGAAAAGACACACCAGTCTTTCTATTTTAGAGGGTACATATGCTAATAGTTCACCTCAAAATTCATATTGCTGTAGATGAGTTTGTTTCTTTGTGGGAACAGATTTGGGGAAATGTAGCATTGCATCACTTACTCATTAATGGATCCTCTGCAGTGAATGGGTGCCGTCAGAATCAGAGTCCAAACAGCTGATAAAAAGATCACAATAATGCACAAGTAATCCACACAAGTAAAAGTCACAAAACTATATAATACACAAATTCACTCAAGTCACGATGCGATATAATTCACATTAATGATTTCACGATATGATTTTCTCACAATTTTATTAACCAAATTTGATTTAAGACAAATTATAAATGAAATGGGGTCTTTTTATTATTTCTCAGTCAAAATGCGGCACAGTTCTATGTAAAATTGAAATATGTCAAATCACTTTTAAAAAGAAAGAAACAGAAACAGAAACAGCAGACGGGAAGATATGAGATGCAAATTCATTCTCTGACAGCAGGTGCCGCTTTTGGAACAGCAGTGATACAGTGTTTCCTTGGTTACTGCTGTAAACAAAGTTTTTATGATTTTCAACTGGCTCGGGGATGCATCGTTGCTTGGACTCTCATTCTGACGGCACCCATTCACTGCAGAGGATCCATTGGTGAGCAAGTGATGGAATGCAAATCTTTTCTAATGAAGAAACAAACTCATCTAATATAGCCTACATCTTGGATGGCCTGAGTAAATTTTCAACACATTTTCATTTTTGGGTGAACTGTTCCTTTAAACAGAGCAGATTCACATACAAAATAATCATTTGGTTTTATTATCCAACCAGAAATGTTTTATTGACACATCATCCAGATGAGCAAAGGCTTAATATTGCATTTTCTTGATAAAAAATACACTACCAAATTGACACAAATGTGACAAAACCATCCGAATAATCCTATTTATAAAGTTAAACATCAGTTCTCCTCCAGTGTAACTTGTTTTCCTTTAGTTTTGCCTGTAGGCTTGGATACAAATGAGCTGCAGATGCATTAAATTGGTTTATTTGTTTGTGTTTACAGGTCCTGTCCAATGCACGGCTGGTCTTGGAGAACCTTATAAAGTAAGTATATCATTAACATCATTTGTTGCTTAATTCATAAATAAAGCGGCTATGCTAATTTGATTTCTCACGCTCAGTGACTCACTAATTTCTGGCTAATGATCCAGCTGAAGCGTCTGAATGAGACAGATAATGACTGTGCCCGGCAGGAACTAAATGCATGTCTTTTGTTACTTTTAAAAAGCAAAAACAATTATCAAGAAAATCATATATTTCTCTAATCCCTCTACCAGTCCCTCAATACAAAAACACTGTAGTAATGATGAAGAAACTCTCCAGATTGATGGGCGCTTCTACCAGGTGTTGAATGCACGAGCTTTGGCTTCTGGGATTTTTTTAGCCCAGTCTCACTTCTTAATCAACATTATTCAACATTAGCATTAGCAAATGTGAGGCTTTTAATAGCAAACAACAATAGCAATACAGTCATACTTTTTTTTTTTTTTTTTTTTTTTTTTTTTGTATAAATAAAATGGAGCTAAACTATAAAAACTGTAAAATTTAAATTTAAATTTTTTGAAATTAATTTTTTTTTTTGCATTGCATTGCATTGCATTGCATCTATCTATCTATACATGTCACAATGAAAAAATCTTTCTCTTTCTCTATATAATGATTTAATGTACTATGTAATTATTATAAATTATTATAAATATTAAAATTTATAATTTATTATTTATTATATTTTATTATATAAATGTATCATTTATTATAAATAAAATTATACAATTATTATAAATATATGTAATGATTTTATATACTAAAAATTATTCTAAATATATAAATATATATAGATAAATATCTAAATTTATAAATTCTAATATAAATATCTATAAATTATATATAGATACATTTATATACATGCATACAAAATATATGTTATATAAAAAATTGTGTGTGTGTGTATATGTGTGTATATATGTGTGTGTGTGTGTGTGTGTGTGTGTGTGTATAAATGTCAAAATAAAAAACACATTTGTAACTTGATACATTATTTTATAAATGAATTTTTTTATTGATTATTGATTTAAATCAACAAATTATATTCATATAATTATATATTTATATACATGAATTTATGTATATACAGTATGATGAAAAATTGTAGGCACTATTTACTTAACACATTAAAATGTGCAGTTTTTCATTAGAAATGCATCTTAATGACATGATCTCCTCTCGTCTTCAGATATGGCGTTCTGGTGGACCCCATCCAGATCATCTCTCTCTTCCTGAAGGACCCGTACAGCTGGCCGGCGCTGTGCCTGATCATTGGTATGATGAGTGTGTGCTTTGTGACCTACAGCAGATTCATGCAGATCAGCTCAAGCTGAAGACATCATTTCACACCACATTTACACTTTCTGTCATGCATAACAATCCACGTCTATATTCCATGCATACTCAGTTTAATGTGCCGTGTCTAATCTGTTTGCTTTTGCAGTTTCCAACGTCTTTATAATGGCAGCTTTGTACATAGAGAGAAAGCTCTCCGTGGTGAGTTGCATGCTGGGAATGAACTGTGTGATTACAGACATTATATAACCAGTAACACTGAAGAGTGAATCATAGAATCCAGAAAAAAAAAACATGTCCAGATCACATTTTACCTCAAAACTAAAAAAAAAAAAAAAAAAAGTAAATAATAAGTATAAATAAAACAACTCCTTTTCTTTTTAACCTTTAAGGTTTTCTTTGCATTGTGACATTATTCACATGACAGTTAAGCACATTTTTATCCAATTATTATTATTGCTATGTGAAAATATCACATTCTCATTAATGCAAAAAAAAAACATTCTATAAATTATAAAATGTTTGTTATTTGTGAATAAACAAACTTATTTATTTTATTTTGCCTATGTAAGTATGTTTTGCAACATTTCTCGTTTTCATTTCATTTAAAGTTAAGTTCTAAATATAGCTAAAACTAAATAAAGTACAAATAAAAACTAAAACTTATATAGATCCACGTTAAAAACAAAAAATAATAGTAATAATAAAAAATGACAAAACACTTAATTATTAAAACGTTAACTAAAATTAAATGATGATAGAATATAAATGTAAAATCTACCATATAAATTCAGATTATTATTAAAATATATTATATAAAATACAAATACAAAATCTATGAAATATATATATATCTTAATATTATTATAACTAATAAATCTGACAAAACAACAAAATGTAAAATATAAAAAAAAAATAAACTAAAATATATATTTAAAAACATTTTAATAATTTCACATAACATTTTTCACATTTATTTATTTATTTTACATTTATAATCTGCATTTGTAGTGGAGATGGAATATGATCTAGACCTGGATTTCTTCATGAGATTCATTATTTATTGCAGGATAAATGTATATCTGTTAGCACAAGTGTTTTCATTGCTGGTTGGTTTTAATAAAGTTGTGTAATTTTTTTTTTTCAGGGCACCATCTCAGAGTGCACTGGAACATTCCTTCACTGCATCAATCTTGCAGCTCTGTTATTTGTCCCGGCCGGTACAGTTCTCATCCTGACCTCTATAACCCCAGGTATCACAGACATGTTCACACTAACACCTTCAACCTTCACTCTTACAGGAAAAAGCTGATTTCTCATGCATTAACTACCAAAACCTCTATCAGTGGCATTTATTACCTTGTGACCATGTGATTCGGTTGTGGGTTTAACTAGTATATTATGTTTTGTTTTACTTTATGTAATCCTTGTTGGCATGTTGGAAATGTATTGTTGTGTGAGGAATCGTGCTGTCTCGTGGCTGTGTTTCAGTGGGTGGTGTTCTGGCGTTGAGTGTCTTCACCATTCTCTTCCTCAAGCTGTATTCATACAGAGATGTCAACAAATGGTGCAGAGAGATCAGACACGCCAAAGCCCGAACCCTGTCCCGCTCTCACTCCTGTGAGTAACACTCAACCTCACCAAAAACCACATACAAACTCACATTTTCATCATGCATATCTGACATCAAGCAAATTCTAACATTCACACGCATTTCTGTGCATGAATGCAAACGCTTCTAGATACACAATCGCTGTGTTCTGAAATGCATAATTGCACAAATCTTAATGCAGTGCATGTATAACAATTATAGCATGCATTAGAATAAATTGCTCTCTGTATGAATGCATTGTATTGATTTGCATTGAATGTTTTATTTTGCACCTATAACACCTGCCACTTGTTCCTCTGTCTCTCCTGTAGCACCTGTGGTTCATGAATCTTGTGTTTTGTCATCTGTTATTTGCTCTCAGTGTTTGTTAGAATATGTACAAACAGAGATGTGATTTCTGTTTGCTCAGAGTCTGAGCATGAGCACTAATGCTGTGCTGTACTGCCACATACTGGACAAAGAAAAATAGCACGTTTAATGCAAACCTTACAATGTGTTGAGGACATGTATGCTGTGTGTTGTAGAAACTATTTTCACTGAGAAATTTCTAGTAAGTTTTAAAATAAATTACAGAGAAATAGCAAGTAATACACTGAATTAAATGTGAGATTTTGAAGGAGTAAAACTGAAATAGTTTCTTGTAAAACATACTCCACTGATCTTTGTTTTATTTACAACTTGCAAAAATCTGTTGTTTCAAAAAAGTCTTGACTTGATGAAGTTTCATATTCTAGCATGATCAAGAAGTGTTATCATACTCAGCTTTGTGTTTTTGTTGTTTTTGGTCTCTTGGCAGAGAGTATCTGAATGAATTCAGTGTGTGTTAATGTTTAATTTTCTCCTGTAGGCCCGTCTGTGCACAAAGCTAACGGCACGGCTGGATACACACACGTGAACTATCCAGGAAACCTCACACACAGAGGTCAGTCACTACAGGACAAACACAACCTGCTTAATAACTGTCAGTTATGAAGGAATTTCAGTAATTAAAATAGATATAAAATATGAATTAAAATGTATAAAATGGAATTAATAACTATATATATATATATATATATATATATATATATATATATTTTTTTTTTACTATTTAATTCTTTTTTACATTTATTTTATTTTATTATTTTTTACAGACATTTATTATTTTATTTTCGTTCCAACTCTGTGTTACGAGCTGAACTTCCCGCGGTCTCCACGGATACGGAAGCGTTTCCTACTACGCCGACTGCTTGAGATGGTGAGTATATGACAGCAGAAGCTGTCCTGAGACACACGTTTGCAGTTTGCACTTTCTGATCATTTTATACCTATTTTTCTTTCTTGCAGCTGTTTTTAATGCAGTTAATGGTTGGATTAATACAGCAGGTATGCAAATAGTAGTTTAAATAAAAGTTTTTGTATATAAGTGACATGATGTTTTTAATGATGTTTATTTATTTTTTATTTTATTTTTTTGATAGTGGATGGTTCCAACGATTCAGAACTCAATGAAACCCTTTCAGGTAGAATCCCACTTTAATGTTTTAAACATTTAAACCCTGAGACATAGAAAATAATAGTTGGAAAAATCAAATGTTTTGAAATGGTTGTTTGAACCTTTAGACCAAAAAATTGTTTGCATGTGTGTGTGTTTTTTTTTTTTTTTAAGTAGCATATATAAATATGCAATCTAATACGACAATAGTATGATATAGTGTATATACAGCTTAGTTTAATTCAGAGGCCCAAACTGAGCAAAAATATTCAATCTGATGCAGATGCTGATATTTATATGGACAAAAAGCGATGATATTCTAATAACTTGTAAATCAGTGTGATCTGTAAAACAGTATACCAGACTACTTACATAAAATTAAATAAATATCAGATGTCACTCTACAGTATATCTCCCAATAATATCTCTTAGTAAGATGATATTTAAATGCTTAGTTTTATGAGCAAAACATATAATGCAATGCAATACAGTGATGATTAAGAGATTTTTCAAAAGCCTGGTGATCATATTTGAGACTCACATTTGAACATGATTTTTCTCTAAAATAATGTAGGCGTTATCAAGTAAAGCGAAGTCCGGTATGTCTTGAAATATTAAAAAGACATGTGAAGCACAAGCTGAAGGTGGACTTTTGTACAATGAAAGTAAAAGGCCTTTTATTTGCTAAAAAGTATGAATCGGACAACAGAAAAATACATTGAAATTGAAGGTTGTCCAGGGTTTGAATTAGTTAGGCATACAGAAACACTTCTTTAGCATGCTGTTTTTATCCATTTATCCTCTTTATCTACTTATTGATCATAGAGTCTCTGGCTCTTTTGACAGGACATGGATTTGTCCAGAATAGTTGAACGTCTGCTGAAACTTGCGGTAAGAGAAACAAATGCAAACGGATGCTGTTGTTGCCGTGGATGCTGTTGCTAAGGCTTCTGTTACTAGTGCTTTCACTGTGGTACTTGCTGTTGCTATGTGCAGGTGTTAAAACATATGTAATATATAAAAGATAGTAATATACAACTGTTATAAAGAATATCTCAAAGATGGTAAAATGGCACTGATCTGTGGTATAAAAACTCTTGTTATATAAAACCCAAAAATCAAAAAAATAATCAACAAATGTTGTCAAGCTAACTTTCAAAAAGTTGACTTGACTTGATGAATTTTCATATTTGATCAGTGAGTCCTGTTATTATACTTGTTGTGTTTGGTCTCCTGGCAGGGAATATCTGAATGAATCCGGTGTGTGTTAATGTTTAATTTTCCTCCGTAGGCCCGTCTGTGCACAAAGCCAACGGCACGACCGGATACACACACGTGATCTATCCAGCAAACCTCACACACAGAGGTGTGTCACTACACAACAACTCAACCTGTATAATACAGAATATCAGCTCACTTGTATTTCAAATATCAATTCAAATATTTGCATATTCAAATATTGCAATTAATAAATGATGTGTTTTATTTTTATTTATTTTACATGTATTATTTTGTTACAGACATTTATTATTTTATTTTCGTCCCAACTCTGTGTTACGAGCTGAACTTCCCGCGCTCTCCACGGATACGGAAGCGTTTCTTACTGCGCCGACTGCTCGAGATGGTGAGAGACAGCAGAAACTCACGTTTACAGTTGGCACTTTCTGATAATGTTCTACCTGTTTTTCTTTCTTGCAGGTGTTTTTAATGCAGTTAATACTCGGATTAATACAGCAGGTATGCAACGAGTAGTTTGAATAGAACTTATTTGTGTGTGTGTGTATGGCATGATGTTTTTAATGATTATTTTTTATTTGTTTTTCTTTTAATAGTGGATGGTTCCGACGATTCAGAACTCAATGAAACCCTTTCAGGTAGAATCGCCCTGTAAAGTCTGACATTTCAAATAATAGTTAGAATATTCCAGTTTTATAAAGAGACAGTTTATTGAACCTTTAGACAAAATAACAAAAAAAAATAAAAAAAAATAAGAGTTTGCATATGTGTTTTTGTTTAGAATCATATCGGACACTTTAGGATTTTATGGATCATATAGCATGATAAAGTGAAAATATGAAGAGAGAAAAAAATAACAAAGATATGCCAGACTACTGACATAAAATAGTATAAATACCAGCTGTCACTCTACATTTGTCAGTAATGTCTTATAAGATGCGTACTGTTATGATCAAAACATATGTGCAGTGCAATACATTTATGGTTCCTCAAAAGCCTGATGATCACATCTGACTCACATTTGAACATGATTTTTCTCATAAATAATGTAGTAAATCTAAGTTGCTTCAGTCCAGTATTTGTCTTGAAATGTTACTAACCATTTAAAAGTTGCTCTTATGTTTACTTCATAAAAATCAGTAAAGATTTCAAAGACATGTAAACAGGGTTCCCACGCTTCTTGAAAGTACTTGAAAGTACTTGAATTTCAGACATATGGATTCAAGGCCTGGAAAGTACTTGAAAACGAACATAGGTCCTTGAAAGTGCTTAAATTAAATTTGAAATCAGTTTTGTTTATGCTGAAATTTTTTAAATTGTCCGATATGTGCTTCTGTCAAAAACGGAACAAAACACGGGGGGGTTATCTGTTTGATATCTGACACGATCGCGCGCAGCAGTGCAAAGTTGATTCTGTGCTTGCTTGATCTAATATAATATATATATATTTTTTTAAATGTTGTCGATTTAAGTAGCAAATGAGAATAGCTAAAATCAATGCATATATTTTGAGACAAAGGTCTTCTTTATGATTTTTGATTATGATAATTAAAGCAACGCTTTTTAAATGAAAGAATATGTAAATGTATGGTATTTGGGGTAAAAAGCGCCTCCGCTGTAGCGTGATTAACATGATAATTAATAGACTGCTGACTTTTCCATTTGTTGACATGATATGGTTAGATTCAGATGCTAAATACCATATTATGTTGGGTGTCCTTCTTGGAGATAATCACCATGTTTAGAATGAAACCATCATTTTTAAAAACATGATATTAATAATGTTTAAGCGCCGCGCGCTTCACATTGATGTTTATATATCTATAGCGCGTGGGCGTAGTGATGCGCGGGTTACCCGCGGGTCGGGTTGGGTCGGGTTGGGGCGGGTAAAGAAATTGTAACTTTATATGCGGGGCGTGTTGGGGCGGGTCATTAAAAACAAAACAACAACAACAAAAAACATATTGTAGTGTTGGGCGATATGGTAATTTTTTAAATCAGATCAGATCAACGATACACGATATTATCGTGCATGGGTGGAGCAAGAGAGAGACTCTTTGTTCTTGTCATAGCATAACTATTTGGTGTTTTAAACCGTGCAGGTGCCCGAGAGAGAGCCGGAATCACCAATAATAAAAAAATAAATACTTTCAAACATACTGATAAACTAACGTTAAATATAAAAATACTGTATTTAAAACGGCTAGTTCATATGTAGTCTGACGCAACTGTCATATCGCGCGTCCTGTGACAAATTTGCCGCATCTGCGCACGGAAGTTATCAGTCTAAATGTTCTGCAAAGTCAGTCAACGGTGAAAATCAATAGTAGATTTCATTTGAAGTCCAACAATTTAACACTAATATTGGACATAAACAAACACGTTAAATATAAAGTAGGCTATTCAAAACAGGTAAGATCATATATTTGAAGGTAGTGTTGAATTGAACCAACGCTCACGACCAATTCGTACGTATTTTACGAGGTGGCTAATTCGTACAAATTTGTACGACCTCACTCGTACGATTTCATACGATTTGCCTAGACCCCAGTGACGGGTAGGTTTAGGGGCGGGGTTTGGTGTAGGTAATTCGTACAAATTCATACGAATGTGCAAATCGTAAAATATGTACGATTTGGCAAAAATCGTATGAATTTGTACGAGTGTGCTCATACGAATTAGCCACCTCGTAAAATATGTACGAATTGCCGTGAGATCGGGCTGATTGAACTGATGCATCAGTCATACAGCGCTCCGGACCGCGCGCCTCATGACGAGCTCGACGCACCGCCACAGAAACAAGAATGAGATGCATTCTAACATAACTGTGGCATTAAACTCAGTTAGTGAGGGCTCGTTTAAAATATTACACATATATAGACCGTTCAGATTACTTGTTAAAGTGCAATGAAAAACCTTATATCTGCAGACGATGTACGACGTCTGTTTGTGGATAGAGACTTCACCGGCTACATGCGCTAATCCTCGCGCGCGCGTGTGTGTGTGAGAAATGCGGTGCTGAAGTGAAATAGCTGGGCAGTTTGATAACGAGGCTGAATCCAGCTTCTTATTCGCAGTTTCTTATTGACGCTATCCGTTCCACCTTAAATGACGCGAACTTCCGCGTTTGCTGGCTTCTTAATGACGCTCAACTTAGGGACCGTGCGGTTTTTCTCTCTTTTTCGCGTTTTTTTTAACGGAATTGTGTTACTTTTGTGTCTATTTTCAGAATAAAAACAATATATATATATTTTTTATGCAAATAACACTGATATATATCAGCGAACATGGACTGTAAAAATATAAAAGGCACATAATTAGGCTACAGTATTCTTCAATAATTGTACATGTCATCAGCTCAACTTAAGGGACCATTTTTTCTCTTATTTACACTTTTTAGGGACCCTGATCATATTGTAGGCCGATCTATTTTCAGAAAAGAATAATACACTATTTTGAAAGGTAAATAACAAATAATAATAATAACATAAAATGACTGTAAAAAATATGATGAGGCCTATACATCAACCTTTAATTATTGCAAATAACATAATTTGAATGTATTTAAAAATAAATATATTGAATACCCATTGAATTGTTACTGTACATTTTTAAGTTACGGACCCAATCTGACAATACAGAATAGTTATCACATTGTTGGCCCATTTGGGGGTGTTTCACTGATACTTTATCCTGCATCTGTGCTTGAATATAATCATACACAATTTCTGATATTTATACTAAAGAATTTTGAAATTATGAACCCATGAAATGGGCCAAAATTACCCATTACTCATTGGGGGATATCTCAGCTGCCTTTGAGGGTGCATTAAAAGTTGCACTGGGGCCTTATACCCATTGTGCTTGACTGTCACCATAAACAAATTTAGACATTTTTACTGTAGCATTGTGAAGTAGTAGAGCTACTACTCTAACGAAATACAAATTTTCAGCAGTTTTTACTGTACAATTATTTTTTTATGAATTTTTGAACTTGACACAATACACAATGTACAATCTGCCTATTGCATTTTCTGCACAATTCGCAGCGCTGTTTCTCGGCAACCTCAGAGGGTGCGTTAGATTGGACATTATCCCGTTAGACTAGAGCTACTACCCTGACAAAATCCAAAGTTTAAGCAGTTTTTACTTTAGAATTATGTTTTTATGAAGCTTTAAACTTGGCACTTTACACAGTGCACAATGAACCGCCTAATGTATTTTCTGCCCATTTCGCGGCGCTGTTTCTCAGTCGCCTCAGAGGGTGCGTTAAATTGGACATGATCCCATTATAGTAAAGCTACGACTCTAACGAAATACTAATTTTCAGCAGTTTTTACTGTAGCATTATTTTGGTAGGAATTTTTGAACTTGACACATTACACAATGTACAATCCGCCTATTGCATTTTCTGCACAATTCGAGGCGCTGGTTTCTCGGAAACCTCAGAGGGTGCGTTAGATTGGACATTATCCCGTTAGACTAGAGTTACTACTCTAACAAAATCCAAATTTTCAGCAGTTTTTACTGTAGAATTATTATTTTATGAATTTTTGGAACTTGACACATTACACAATGTACAATCCGCCTATTGCATTTTCTGCACAATTCGAGGCGCTGTTTATCGGCAACCTCAGAGGGTGCGTTAGATTGGACATTATCCCGTTAGACTAGAGCTACTACCCTAACAAAATCCAAATTTTCAGCAGTTTTTACTGTAGAATTATTATTTTATAAATTTTTGAACTTGACACAATACACAATGTACAATAATCTGCCTATTGCATTTTCTGCACAATTCGAGGCGCTGTTTTTTTCGGCAACCTCAGAGGGTGCGTTAGATTGGACATTATCCCGTTAGACTAGAGCTACTACCCTAACAAAATCCAAATTTTCAGCAGTTTTTACTGTAGAATTTTTATTTTATGAATTTTTGAATTTGGCACTTTACACAATGTACAATCCGCCTATTGCATTTTCTGCACAATTCGAGGCGCTGTTTCTCGGCAACCTCAGAGGGTGCGTTAGATTGGACATTATCCCCTTAGACTAGAGCTACTACCCTAACAAAATCCAAATTTTCAGCAGTTTTTACTGTAGAATTTTTATTTTATGAATTTTTGAATTTGGCACTTTACACAATGTACAATCCACCTATTGCATTTTCTGCACAATTCGAGGCGCTGTTTCTCGGCAACCTCAGAGGTTGCGTTAGATTGGACATTATCCCGTTAGACTAGAGCTACTACCCTAACAAAATCCAAATTTTCAGCAGTTTTTACTGTAGAATTTTTATTTTATTAATTTTTGAATTTGGCACTTTACACAATGTACAATCCGCCTATTGCATTTTCTGCACAATTCGAGGCGCTGTTTCTCTGCAACCTCAGAGAGTGCGTTAGATTGGACATTATCCCCTTAGACTAGAGCTACTACTCTAACAAAATCCAAATTTTCAGCAGTTTTTACTGTAGAATTATTTTTTTTATGAATTTTTGAACTTCACACAATACACAATGTACAATAATCTGCCTATTGCATTTTCTGCACAATTCGAGGCGCTGTTTCACGGCAACCTCAGAGGGTGCGTTAGATTGGACATTGTCCCGTTAGACTAGAGCTACTACCATAACAAAATCCAAATTTTCAGGCGGTTTTTACTGTAGAATTTTTATTTTATAAATTTTTGAATTTGGCACTTTAGACAATGTACAATCCGCCTATTGCATTTTCTGCACAATTCGAGGCGCTGTTTCTCAGTCGCCTCAGAGGGTGCGTTAAATTGGACATGATCCCATTATAGTAAAGCTACGACTCTAACGAAATACTAATTTTCAGCAGTTTTTACTGTAGCATTATTTTGGTAGGAATTTTTGAACTTGACACATTACACAATGTACAATCCGCCTATTGCATTTTCTGCACAATTCGAGGCGCTGTTTCTCGGAATCCTCAGAGGGTGCGTTAGATTGGACATTATCCCGTTAGACTAGAGCTACTACCCTAACAATATCCAAATTTTCAGCAGTTTTTACTGTAGAATTTTTATTTTATGAATCTTTGAATTTGGCACTTTACACAATGTACAATCCGCCTATTGCATTTTCTGCACAATTTGAGGCGCTGTTTCTCGGCAACCTCAGAGGGTGCGTTAGATTGGACATTATCCCCTTAGACTAGAGCTACTACTCTAACATAAATCCAAATTTTCA
Organism: Cyprinus carpio; assembly: GCF_018340385.1. Lineage (NCBI taxonomy): Eukaryota > Metazoa > Chordata > Actinopteri > Cypriniformes > Cyprinidae > Cyprinus > Cyprinus carpio. The sequence goes on along the minus strand of NC_056615.1, from coordinate 26,082,805 downwards.
GCAGTTTTTACTGTAGAATTATTTTTTTTATGAATTTTTGAACTTGACACAATACACAATGTACAAAAATCTGCCTATTGCATTTTCTGCACAATTCGAGGCGCTGTTTTTCGGCAACCTCAGAGGGTGCGTTAGATTGGACATTATCCCGTTAGACTAGAGCTACTACCCTAACAAAATCCAAATTTTCAGCAGTTTTTACTGTAGAATTATTATTTTATGAATTTTTGAACTTGACACATTAATGTACAATAATCTGCCTATTGCATTTTCTGCACAATTCGCGGCGCTGTTTCTCGGCAACCTCAGAGGGTGCGTTAGATTGGACATTGTCCCGTTAGACTAGAGCTACTACCCTAACAAATTCCAAATTTTCAGCAGTTTTTACTGTAGAATTATTTTTTTATGAATTTTTGAATTTGGCACTTTACACAATGTACAATCCGCCTATTGCATTTTCTGCACAATTCGAGGCGCTGTTTCTCGGCAACCTAAGAGGGTGCGTTAGATTGGACATTATCCCCTTAGACTAGAGCTACTACTCTAACAAAATCCAAATTTTCAGCAGTTTTTACTGTAGAATTATTTTTTTTTATGAATTTTTGAACTTCACACAATACACAATGTACAATCCGCCTATTGCATTTTCTGCACAATTCGAGGCGCTGTTTCTCGGCAACCTAAGAGGGTACGTTAGATTGGACATTATCCCCTTAGACTAGAGCTACTACTCTAACAAAATCCAAATTTTCAGCAGTTTTTACTGTAGAATTTTTTTTTTATGAATTTTTGAACTTCACACAATACACAATGTACAATCCGCCTATTGCATTTTCTGCACAATTCGAGGCGCTGTTTCTCAGTCGCCTCAGAGGGTGCGTTAAATTGGACATGATCCCATTATAGTAAAGCTACGACTCTAACGAAATACAAATTTTCAGCAGTTTTTACTGTAGAATTTTTTTTTTATGAATTTTTGAACTTGACACATTACACAATGTACAATCCGCCTATTGCCTTTTCTGCACAATTCGAGGCGCTGTTTTTCCGGCAACCTCAGAGGGTGCGTTAGATTGGACATTATCCCGTTAGACTAGAGCTACTACCATAACAAAATCCAAATTTTCAGCAGTTTTTACTGTAGAATTTTTATTTTATGAATTTTTGAATTTGGCACTTTACACAATGTACAATCCGCCTATTGCATTTTCTGCACAATTCGAGGCGCTGTTTCTCTGCAACCTCAGAGAGTGCGTTAGATTGGACATTATCCCCTTAGACTAGAGCTACTACTCTAACAAAATCCAAATTTTCAGCAGTTTTTACTGTAGAATTATTTTTTTTATGAATTTTTGAACTTCACACAATACACAATGTACAATAATCTGCCTATTGCATTTTCTGCACAATTCGAGGCGCTGTTTCTCGGAAACCTCAGAGGGTGCGTTAGATTGGACATTATCCCGTTAGACTAGAGTTACTACTCTAACAAAATCCAAATTTTCAGCAGTTTTTACTGTAGAATTATTATTTTATGAATTTTTGAACTTGACACATTACACAATGTACAATCCGCCTATTGCATTTTCTGCACAATTCGAGGCGCTGTTTTTCGGCAACCTCAGAGGGTGCGTTAGATTGGACATTATCCTCTTGGACTAGAGCTACTACTCTAACAAAATCCAAATTTTCAGCAGTTTTTACTGTAGAATTATTTTTTTATGAATTTTTGAACTTGCCACTTTACAATGTACAATCTAACGCACCCTCTGGGGCGACTGAGAAACAGCGCCGCGAAATGGGGAGAAAATACGCGGCTCATTGTGCACTGTAAAGTGCCTAGTTTAAAGCTTCATAAAACAATAATTCCACAGTAAAAACTGCTTAAACTTTGGATTTTGTTAGAGTAGTAGCTCTAGTCTAAGGGGATAATGTCCAATCTAACGCACCCTCTTAGGTTGCCGAGAAACAGCGCCTCGAATTGTGCAGAAAATGCAATAGGCGGATTGTACATTGTGTAAAGTGCCAAATTCAAAAATTTATAAAATAAAAATTCTACAGTAAAAACTGCTGAAAATTTGGATTTTGTTAGGGTAGTAGCTCTAGTCTAACGGGACAATGTCCAATCTAACGCACCCTCTGAGGTTGGCGAGAAACAGCGCCGCGAATTGTGCAGAAAATGCAATAGGCAGATTATTGTACATTAATGTGTCAAGTTCAAAAATTCATAAAAAAATAATTCTACAGTAAAAACTGCTGAAAATTTGGATTTTGTTATGGTAGTAGCTCTAGTCTAACGGGATAATGTCCAATCTAACGCACCCTCTGAGGTTGCCGAAAAACAGCGCCTCGAATTGTGCAGAAAATGCAATAGGCAGATTATTGTACATTGTGTATTGTGTCAAGTTCAAAAATTCATAAAAAAATAATTCTACAGTAAAAACTGCTAAAAAAAAAATTGGGTTTTGTTAGAGTAGGTAGCTCTAGTCTAAGGGGATAATGTCCAATCTAACGCACCCTCTGAGGTTGCCGAGAAACAGCGCCTCAAATTGTGCAGAAAATGCAATAGGCGGATTGTACATTGTGTAAAGTGCCAAATTCAAAGATTCATAAAATAAAAAATTCTACAGTAAAAAACTGCTGAAAATTTGGATATTGTTAGGGTAGTAGCTCTAGTCTAACGGGATAATGTCCAATCTAACGCACCCTCTGAGGATTCCGAGAAACAGCGCCTCGAATTGTGCAGAAAATGCAATAAGCGGATTGTACATTGTGTAATGTGTCAAGTTCAAAAATTCCTACCAAAATAATGCTACAGTAAAAACTGCTGAAAATTTGTATTTCGTTAGAGTCATAGCTTTACTATAATGGGATCATGTCCAATTTAACGCACCCTCTGAGGCGACTGAGAAACAGCGCCTCGAATTGTGCAGAAAATGCAATAGGCGGATTGTACATTGTCTAAAGTGCCAAATTCAAAAATTTATAAAATAAAAATTCTACAGTAAAAACTGCTGAAAATTTGGATTTTGTTAGGGTAGTAGCTCTAGTCTAACGGGACAATGTCCAATCTAACGCACCCTCTGAGGTTGGCGAGAAACAGCGCCGCGAATTGTGCAGAAAATGCAATAGGCGGATTGTACATTGTGTAATGTGTCAAGTTAAAAAAAAAAAAAAAAATTCTACAGTAAAAACTGCTGAAAATTTGGATTTTGTTAGAGTAGTAACTCTAGTCTAACGGGATAATGTCCAATCTAACGCACCCTCTGAGGTTTCCGAGAAACAGCGCCTCGAATTGTGCAGAAAATGCAATAGGCAGATTATTGTACATTGTGTATTGTGTGAAGTTCAAAAATTCATAAAAAAATAATTCCACAGTAAAAACTGCTGAAAATTTGGATTTTGTTAGAGTAGTAGCTCTAGTCTAAGGGGATAATGTCCAATCTAACGCACTCTCTGAGGTTGCAGAGAAACAGCGCCTCGAATTGTGCAGAAAATGCAATAGGCGGATTGTACATTGTGTAATGTGTCAAATTCAAAAATTCATAAAATAATAATTCTACAGTAAAAACTGCTGAAAATTTGGATTTTGTTAGAGTAGTAACTCTAGTCTAACGGGATAATGTCCAATCTAACGCACCCTCTGAGGTTTCCGAGAAACAGCGCCTCGAATTGTGCAGAAAATGCAATAGGCGGATTGTACATTGTGTAATGTGTCAAGTTCAAAAATTCCTACCAAAATAATGCTACAGTAAAAACTGCTGAAAATTTGTATTTCGTTAGAGTCGTAGCTTTACTATAATGGCATCATGTCCAATTTAACGCACCCTCTGAGGCGACTGAGAAACAGCTCCGCGAAATGGGCAGAAAATACATTAGGCAGTTCATTGTGCACTGTGTAAAGTGCCAAGTTTAAAGCTTCATAAAAAAATAATTCTACAGTAAAAACTGCTTAAACTTTGGATTTTGTTAGGGTAGTAGCTCTAGTCTAACGGGACAATGTCCAATCTAACGCACCCTCTGAGGTTGCCGAGAAACAGCGCTGCGAATTGTGCAGAAAATGCAATAGGCAGATTGTACATTGTGTATTGTGTCAAGTTCAAAAATTCATAAAAAAATAATTGTACAGTAAAAAACTGCTGAAAATTTGTATTTCGTTAGAGTAGTAGCTCTGCTACTTCACAATGCTACAGTAAAAAATGTCTAAATTTGTTTATGGTGACAGTCAAGCACAATGGGTATAAGGCCCCAGTGCAACTTTTAATGCACCCTCAAAGGCAGCTGAGATATCCCCCAATGGGTAATGGGTAATTTTGGCCCATTTCATGGGTTCATAATTTCAAAATTCTTTAGTATAAATATCAGAAATTGTGTATGATTATATTCAAGCACAGATGCAGGATAAAGCATCAGTGAAACACCCCCAAAATGGGCCAACAATGTGATAACTCTTCTGTATTGTCAGATTGGGTCCGTAACTTAAAAAATGTACAGTAACAATTCAATGGGTATTCAATATATTTTATTTTTAAATACATTCAAATTATGTTATTTGCAATAATTAAAGGTTGATGTATAGGCCTCATCATATTTTTTACAGTCATTTTATGTTATTATTATTATTTGTTATTTACCTTTCAAAATAGTGTATTATTCTTTTCTGAAAATAGATCGGCCTACAATATGATCAGGGTCCCTAAAAAGTGTAAATAAGAGAAAAATGGTCCCTAAGTTGAGCTGATGACATGTACAATTATTGAAGAATACTGTAGCCTAATTATGTGCCTTTATATTTTTACAGTCCATGTTCGCTGATATATATCAGTGTTATTTGCATAAAAAAATATATATATATATTCTTTTATTCTGAAAATAGACACAAAAGTAACACAATTCCGTTAAAAAAACGCGAATAAGAGAAAAAACGCACGGTCCCTAAGTTGAGCGTCAATAAGAAGCCAGCAAACGCGGAAGTTCGCGTCATTTAAGGTGGAACGGATAGCGTCAATAAGAAGCTGCGAATAAGAAGCTGGATTCAGCCTCGTAGTTTGATAGCTGAATCATAATAGGCTGCCTCATAACCTGCAGGTTGGGTTGGGGCGGTAAGGAAATTTTACTTTATTTGCGGGGATGGGTTGGGGCGGGCCAAATAATTTCATTAAAGCGGGACCCGCGGGTTGGAAAAAACCCCGACCCACGCATCAGTATTGGGCGTGGTCGCATAGAGTTAGTGAAGGGATACGTTAAACACTGGACATCGCGTTGGTTTCATATGGATTACTTTATTACTTAATATTTGTTGTCGATAAGACTTGCTTAGTTTAAAAGTAAACATGTCAAGATTTCTATAGAAATATCTCTCATATCTCTTTGTAGAGTATTTGTTAAGTTTCAGTCCATTTTAATAACGTATTTCTAAATGAAGATCACGCAGACAAAGGCTGCAGACAGCGCACTCTGTTTGTTTTCTTTATTTTATAAATGCCCAAAGTTTTCTTATTATGTGTGTATACAAATAAAAGTTGACCCTTTACAGATTCTATTGATGTATTGCTCTTACCTGTACGATCAAAACTGAAAGTGTAATTTAAGTTATTTTCGGCGATATGCCACAAAACGCCTATATGCAGACTGAACAAAAAAATAATTTATATATTTTTCAAAATGTGCAGAAAATAGTACAAACTCTGCTAAAGTGAATGTTTTGAACAAGTATTAACTTAAACATAAAAAAAAAAAAAAAAAAAAAAAAAAAAAAAAAAAAAAAAAAAAACATTATTTTAGCTTAAGGTATTGTATCTATGGGCCTTTTACCCCGTGCTGGGGCGCCTCTTTCCCCGTGTTGGGTAAAAGGCCCCTCTTGCCACCTCATACATTTATAGGATTTTTAAACAAAACAAATAACTTGAATTGTTTATTTTCACACAAAATCAGTTGCTCCGTTAATAGTCAGTACAAACATATTTTTGTATTTATTATTTTGTATGTATTATTTTGAAATATAACATATTTTAGGCGCAGTGAATAGCACAGTTTTTCTTAAGGTGTGCCTTTAGCCCCGTTGTACCCTACCTCCCACGTTCCTGCAATGTGTGTCCTGCTCCCGTATATGGCATATAATTTTCGCACATCAATGAGCCGCTATCAATAGAGTGCCGAAGTTATGACGTCACTTTGTAGGACAACCCGGAAGTTAGCGGCGCATGGGTTCCCTCGTCGAAAAGCCTATGCATTTTCCCCATAGACTTTTGGAAAATCGCCAAAAAATAAGATCTGTGTTCAACAAAGAGTTATGACACTTACACGTTTTGTCTATCAAGATAATCTTTACAAGTTAATCCAAAATGTATACATTTTGAAGCCTAAATAAAGCCGTCAGATATAAAATGCTAACGGTAGGCTATAAACGGACTACAGCACACCATGGTCGCGGATCAACGTCATCATCAAACTTTATTTAAAAAAACACGCTCGCTCATTATGATCTGCGCTGTGTATTAACACTTATCCACTTTTTCATGAGAAATATTGCCCATTCGTTTTTTTCCAAAAATGTTAGAAACTAATTTTGTTTATGCGTGCCTCTCTGATATTTTTGATCTTGCGTTAATGTTTTATTAATTCGTTTATTTTGTTAGTTTATATAAACCTTAATATTATTTTCTTTGTGATAAAGATCATTATGCCTGATCATTGTGCCCCAAATAAACTTTAAAGATTATCTTTCACTGTATTATGTTTGATTGTATGTTTGCATACCATTTGCTAATTCGCCAGAAAAAAAACGTGCTAGTGTTCTATGTAATTAAGAAAACTATACAAACAATCTCTGAACAAGCATAACACAGTTAAATTCTAAACATTTAATATAATAGTTGTATATAATTATATATGTTGAATTTAAAGAGAATTGTCCAATAGCATCAACAAATGCTTATTATAATATATTATAATTAAACCATACTCATTTTGTTCACATTTTCTGTATATTTTTACCTGGTAATCCACAAGCCCCAATGTGAGAGCCAGTGTAGTAAAATTTTATCTCACATTCACATTACTGTGAGCTGACTGGAGTGTAGTTAGAATAGTTTAACACAGTGGTTCCCAAACCTGTCCTGGAGGACTGCCTGCTCTGCACATTTTGTATGTCTCCCTAATCAGACACGCCCAATTTGGTCTGATGAGTGGAATCAGGTGTGTCAGATAAGGAAGACATACAAAATGTGCAGGGCAGGGGGTCCTCCAGGACAGGTTTGGGAAGCACTGGTTTAACATTTAATTTTTGGTATTTGTCAGACAGGCGACATACAGTGTATTCAGGCTATACATATCAGCGTGTTCTCTGGGAATTGAACTCGCAACCTTTTGCACAGTTAACAAAATGCTCTAATAATTGAGCCACAGAAACCTTACAGCAAGAGTTGTAGTAAACATCTTTATTTTCATAAAATAAGTAAACTGAAAACAACTTCCGTTTGGTAACTAAAAACAAAACGGGCATTTTTTTCCCCTGCAGGAAAATGACAGCTGCAGATGCGAGAATGGACACTGGGCTTCCGGTCAGCTCGTCTAAGGATAAATTCAAAATAAGCAATGTTAGTTTTATGGAAGTAACACCTTTACAGATTAAAATTACAAGGGAGGGGGATCACACAATAAAATATTTGTATTAAATTAGAATGGAGTTTTTCAGCATTTACATTAATCTTCTTCATTGATCTGTCCACGTTTATATAGCACATTAAATATAGTAAACATTTACAACTAAAATAGCAAAGATTAATATCATTGTTACCTAATGCCTTAACTAATGCTGTTTACAAATACAATCATATTATTATAAGTGGGTAAAAGCCAAGTTCACAAATATCAGGGTGTAGGACCCACCCTTTCTATAATTATATCCAAACAAGTTACAATAAAAGTCAATAAACCAGGTATTATTTTGAATATATGAATTAAACACATTTCTCGACGTAACGTTAGCCTTTAAAAAAACTGCAGCGGATCTAATCTATTAAACAGTGGCAAAGTAAACAAGCTTTTAGATATTTTAAGAGAAAGACAAAGGTATTTAATCTGTTGATTTGGTTATGAAAAACGTTTATTCTTGCTAGCCTTTTTAACTCCATCTGACCGTCAAAGTAACATTAGCGTTTTAAGAAACATGCACAATTAAAGTTTCGTCGTGGCCACATTAAGGCAATAAATACGGTGTTCACATGGAAATCATCGTTGTGTGAGCTTACCTTACGGCACGAACCCAGAGTCTCCGCTGGGTAACATCGGACGGAAAACGGTATTTTTTTAAACGAGCATCTTTCATTCGACGACTTGTGGTTGCATCTCGGGACAAAACAAAACACCATTATCGACCTACAGTCTCTCCACAGAAATAAAGAACTGGAAACGGTTACCTTAATATCACAGAATTCTGTGTACAACAATATTTGGAAAAACGACAATTAGACTAAATATATAATATATAATTTATTTAATAATAATAATAATATATATAACGTTATGTATATTAACTGAAAGGTAGACTTCTAAGAACGTGAGGCTGAAACGCAGGCTAGTGAGAGATTTCATGTTTGTCATGATGACGTCTAAAGTCCCCGCCAAAGGATGTAGTCCCTTTTAGCAACTTGTTAGCAACCACCGTTTTTAAGACACAATAAAGTTTTAAAAAATCACAAACAGGTTATAACTGGTTTGTTTTATGTCATAGATCAAAACGTGAAAATATTTAGAGGCTTTGTTAACCACAGACCTTATTTCAGGCGATTTAGCAAAAACCCATTCAAAAAACCCATAGACTTTAGGTGCGAGGGAACCGGAGGTGCTAAAATGCTAACTCACTTCCGCGTTTTGGCCTACAAAGTGACGTCATAACTTCGGCACTCTATATGCGGTGTATTTAAATAGGCAAATCTCGTGGTAGCGGGGGTTTTACCCTAACCGGAGATTTGCGTCCCGCGGGAACCCAATCCCAAAGTCTAGCGCATTAACCTATGGAGAAGCAGTGCTAACTAGGTTATCAGTCTCAATGCCGGGAAAGTGCAAATTCAATGGGATTTACAATAAAAAGAGATTTATAAAATAATTTTAATAAATGTTATCACAACATTTAGCAGCTTTTTATTAATTAAAAAATTGAGACATTCTTAATTTAAAAACTCTTAAATTTTGTACAAGAACTACAGCAAAAACCAGTGTAATGCATTTTTTATCAATATTTCAGAAACTGCATTTGAATATTAGCAGTATTGAATTTAATGGATTTCAAGTCCTTTAAACACGACTGTCTAAAATGGTTTAAATTTATAAAACCTACACATTCAAAACATCATTATTACTCTGACATTTCTTTATGTAAATATTAAGTGTAAGTGAAATGGTAAGTACAGTAAGGACTTTCATGAGGTTATGTGCTGGGGGTTTGAATTTCAAAGGTGCTTGATTTAATAAAATGGTACTTTAAAAAGTCCTTGAAAGTCCTTGAATCTGGTGTTCATGAAAGAGTGGGAACCCTGTGTAAAGCACGAGCTGAAGGTGGACGTTTGTATAAAGATACTAAAAGGCTTTTTACTTGCTAAAAAAACAACTATAAACTAGCAAACAGAAAAGTGCATTTAAATTTGAGGTGGTCCAGGGTTTGAATGCTTTGTACTGGTTAGGCATACAGATATACTTCTTTAACATGTTGTTTTTATCATATTTCATTTGTATGCATTGATTGAGTCTCTGTCTCTTTAAACAGGACATGGATTTCTCTAGAATCGTTGAACGTCTTCTGAAGCTCGCTGTAAGTGTCCAGAGAAACCACTGCAGACAGATGCTGTTGTTGTCATGGATGAACTTTTGTTGCTAGAGCTTTTGCAGGTGCTGTTGAAATGGCTTTCACTGTGGCCCTTGCTGTTGCTGTGGTGTGAAATCCAGGCCCCCGGCAAATTCACTTAAGCTCAGTACAGTCATCATTAAACAATATGAATAGGATTCTGTAGAGTCAGCCAGTCTTATCACAGAAATCAAAAATAAATGGTCAAAAAATATTGAAAACTGAATTATACAGTTTAGCTTTATACAGAATATTTAAATGCTGAATGCCATGACTGACCAATCAGAATTAAGCATTCCAGGCTGCTTGAAATTCGCATGGTAACAGCTGCTGTAGCTTTGGTTGATGTCATGTCTGTGGCCCCTCCTCCTCAGAGTGTCTAATGGCACAAGCCCCGCCCCTTCTCCCTGTCCCTCTACAGGTGCCCAATCATTTTATCTGGCTCATCTTTTTCTATTGGTATTTCCACTCCTCTATGAACTTCGTAGCTGAGCTCATGCAGTTCGGAGACCGTGAGTTTTACCGCGACTGGTGGTGAGTGGCTTCCTCCGTCCACAGCTGATTTACGCCTAGCATAACCTGCAGTGTGTTACAGTAGCAAAATGTAAAGGTCCGTTTACACCAAGGATGATAACTATAAAAATATCTTCTATGAGAATAGAGGAGAGAAGAAATCAATAAAACAAAAACATTGACAGCATTTTTTCAAAAACTTTTTTAGAAATATAACAACTTTTTTCTCATAATTTAATGAGTTTATTCTCAACATTTTATCTCTACGTTTTTTCTTGTAATTTAACAACTTTTTTCTCGTAATTTAAAGAGTTTATTCTCAACATTTTATTTAAACTTTTTTTCTCTAAATTTAACGAGTTTTTTTTTCTTGAAACATGACTTTAATCTCAACATTTTATCTAAACTTTTTTCTTGAAATTTAACGACTTTAATCTCGAGATGGTTTTATTTTTTTATTTTTTATTATTGCTTGGCCCTTATCTTCTTCCGTAGATATGGAAGCCTGTTTCTGTCACAAAATAAAAAAATTAAAAAAGGTAATTGCAAAAAAAAAAAAAAGTTCGAACTCTGAGTTTATTTCTTGCAATTCTCACTTTTTTCCTGAGAATTGTGAGAAACAATTTTTTATTATTTTCATTTTAATTTTTTGTTCTGTTTTTTCATTTGTGAGAGAAAGGGGCTTCCATAGTTGGAATCACTTTCAGAGTGATTTAGTTCCACCTGATGAAAGATAAAAACATTGACAGCCGATCAGAATCCATCTGACTTTAAAGAGTTTGAGCATTCAAAGTGGCAGACGAAAAAAGATAGAACCTAATTGTGTATTTAGTGTGGACGCTACTATAGTTATTGTTATAGTTATCATTATAATGAATGGGCCTTTTACTCAATGCATTATTTTTGGAGTCACTTTTTTATTATTTCCAGCCAAACGTCAAACTAAATGTCTAAAATTTAAATAAAATCTTTTAAAATGTGTGTAAATAACATTTGTGCGTGGTCCATATACAACTGTCCATATTTGCTTTGAATGCCACTTCATGAGAAAAAGTTTTCACACTGTATAGTCCAGAGTGTAATAATTAATGAGTTTTTGTTTGCAGGAACTCGGAAACGATTCCGTATTTTTGGTCGAACTGGAACATTCCTGTTCACAAGTGGTGCCTGCGGTGAGCTGGGGTCATCATCACTTTCTGTGACTGGATTTGTCTGTTATGTGTGTGCCAGAGGCTATATTACATATAGTTTGTGTTGTCTGTTCATGTCATACTGCAGTTTGTTCACTGATTTCTCATTCTCTGTTTCCCCTCAGACACTTTTATAAGCCCATGTTGGTGAAAGGAGTAAATAAGTTAGGAGCTCAGTTAGCCGTGTTCTTCCTGTCGGCGTTTTTCCATGAGGTTTCATTCCACACTTACATTGCTACACTACAGTTTACAGCCATGTTAGACTTTTTCCTGTTTCTTTATTAGTCCTGACAATGTTTTGTGTCATTTCTGCCAGTATTTAGTGAGTGTTCCTCTAAAGATGTTTCGGCTCTGGGCGTTTCTGGGAATGATGGCACAGGTCAGTCTTAAATATTCAATATTGCTTGTTGAGCATCAAATAAAATTCCTCATTTCACATTCTACTTCCTGTTTCAGATCCCAGCTCGCCTATTTTGTGGGCCGATTCTTGAGGGGAAACTACGGCAACGCCGCTGTCTGGATGTCGCTGATCATCGGCCAACCGATCGCTGTTCTCATGTACGTCCACGACTATTACGTGCTGCATTATGAGAGTGCGGCGGAGAACACTGCGGCATAACAGAACGATATCCGAAATATCCGAGATGTTGAATGTAAAAACAATGCATATATTTTTAGAAGGGAAATATTTGATTTTTAACAGACTTGAGCAGGTGTGTTTTATAACGTGCAAACAAAGCCGAGCCAAAGCAGCACATCATTGCAATGCCTTCTCACTAATATTTCATACTTGACATTTTCATACTAAGATGATCAATTCAAAGAGGCGCGAAATCAAAAGTGTTTGTATTTTTCCAAATGCATTTCAGAAGGGAACTCATCTGTGTCTGCAATATAAATGTGCTGTTGCTTTGGTGGTGTGATTGACTGAAGCTCAGTTTTTGCAGAAATGCATGACGTTTGTCAACCTCTTAAAGGATAATTTGAAGAATGTAACTGCTTTTATGTTGATTTCAATACTTGCGGATTAATTTTAGTTTAAATACATTATATCAACATTATACATGAATGTGAAATTGTTAAAGCCAAAATTTTATGTTGTGCCATTTAAATTGCAAGCAGTGTTATTTAAATGTGATTTAATGGGATTCAAGCATTTGCACCAATATTTCGGCCGATTATACAGAAATAATTATTCTGTTCTCTGATCCTAGATAACATTTTCTCTTATACTGTGAGGAGATTATACAGAAATAATTATTCTGTTCTCTGATTATCTGGCTAAAACATTTCGACTGCTGCGGTGCTTGGTCCCATTATTCCATAATCTCATAATTTTCAATTACATTAAAATATGATAATACTGAGATGTAAATTATTTTTATTCCATTGTAGCTGCTGCATTCGGGTGTGATAACGGATTTGTTTAAAGAGTTTTTGAATTACATTTGAAGTACCTTTCTACCAAACATTTGAGAGATAGATTTAATAACCAGCAGATTTTTTCTGTGAAAGCCAAAGTTTGTAACTGAAGACACATTACATTTTACCTGCACGGTTTTGGCAGCTCATGTTCCAGTTTAATAAACCTTTTAAAACATCAGCATATCTAGTTGTGTACGAAATATG
>NC_056615.1:25964629-26064629 GCF_018340385.1 Cyprinus carpio | reverse complement strand
GTTTTATACATGGGGGAAACCTATTAAGGATGAACAAGTATCGTCACATTAAAAATAACTTTCAAATTCGGTAAAGCACTGAAGTGCTGGGAAAAGTTGTGAGCATTTAAAATCACTCGAAAACATTAGAGCATTTCTAACACAAGATGTCCCTGTAGTTTTACTGTTAAACCCATGGTAAATGGTGGAGATTTTGTGTTTATTGAACAATGTTTTTCCTGGTTTCCACATCAGTGGCGTTTGTTCTGATATCAGCTTTGACAGAATTCTTCGCTGAACTTGAATGCTTCTCACAAGCTTTCACAGAGATGGTGAATTCGACTGCTTTGTTCACACTATTATCTCCCAGCGCTGTGTATATCGGTGTCGCGTGATCGAGATCAGATAAACGTCTGCGCAGCCCGAACTTGTAGCGCGGATTCGTTCCGCTTTCGGTTTGTTTATCAGTAGCTCTTGTAAATCAGTCATGATGAGAACGCGAGGCCTTTCTTTGACTGAACGCGCATTGCGGTGACGTCACGGGACGCTTCTAAGCCCAAATTCTGCAGAAAATTTGTGGCAATTGTGAAAATGTGCTATCTTTTGCGAAAATCGCGGAGTTTGCTTGATTTTGCGATAAATTCAGTGATCGCGAAATCCTGGAGGTACTATCAGTGTACTAGTAGTATACTTGTAAGTGTTCCGTTTCAATACTCCTTGGGACTAATTTGGCCCACTTTCTAGAATATAAAAGTATATTTTTAAGTATAACAGTAGCAAACTTTCAGTACACAACTAGTTTACCTCTATTTTTGTAGTTTGTACCGCAGTTATACTAAAAGTGAACTTATAGGTATACTGATAGTTTACTAATTAAATACTTTGTACACTTTGAAGTATAGTCTCAGTAAACTACTAGTTTAGTGGTTTTATACTGCAAGTATACTCATAAGTTCTTTAAGTGAACTTTATATCATACTTTAAGTATACAACTATGTCCCTATTCAGGTTTTAATTTGTATATATTTTGTTATATGAATATCTGAACATACAAAACATCCAAAGAAAGAACAGGGTATCTGCTTGTAAACAAAAGCATTTTATTCTAGCTTCATGCATTCTTTTTTTAAACACTAATAAATAAATAAATAAATAAATAACATTTTGAACAAAATGCTGATCAAAACGTATATGGAGTCGATCAACACCCCAAAACTTGACTGTAATTATTATCTCTTCATCGGTGGACATTTAACGTTACAGTTTTGAGGCTGTTTCATGTCAGATGATGGTGTTAGATTACATGTGTTAGTATCTGCTGTTTCTTTTTTTTCTTCACTTCTGTATAGATGATGTATACTAGCGCCCTCTACCGTGTAACAATGAAAACACTGATTCTAGGAGCACAAGTATAGTTAAAATATATTTAGACTTTTTGTAAGTATCAAGTATAGTATACTTAAATGCCATTTTAAGTATATTTCTGAGAAGTACATAAAGCCCATTTCTGAGAAGTATATAAAAAGTAAACTAAAAGCATACTTTCCTATTTTTTAGTTTAAAAGAAGTATACTAATAGCACACTTAAATAAACTTCTTTTTCATAAGGGAAGTGATAGAAATATGAGAGATTGTCCCGAACAGGTTTCTAATGGAAGTGGTTTGGTTTAGTAGGGTTTATGTCAGACTAGAATAATCTGAACAGAACCAAGTTTAAGCATATCAGATATAGGCTACGCACCTTCTTTAGTTTACTAGGGATTTTACTACTTTACAGTTTTTTTTTTCCATATCAGTGTGTATGATATGAAAAGTCCTGTACAGTATTATGAATATTGACTAAAGAGTCATGGTGTGATTTTATGTTGGAAAAAGTGAAAATCAGTAAATTCAGTGTAGAGCGATATGCAAGACATACATTATTTAATTAATTATTTAAGTATTTGTAATTAATGATACTGAGCTATTTGAAATTTGCTGTTAGTTCAACCAAAAATTAAGATTCTTTTTTATTCCATTGAAAGTCTATTTACTTAAAACTCTGACACTTTAAAACATTCATAAACAGATTTAAATGAAAAGTGAATGCCTAAATTACATCTGTGCATCATATAAAGCAATTGTCTCTTCATAAGAATCTAATTAAACCGCTGGATTCATATGGATTTATTTTTTGATCTCTTTACGAAAATTATGAATCATCAGACTTTCAATGGAGGGACAGAAATCTCTCAGATTTCCTTAAAAATATGTGCGTTTTTAAGATGAACTAAAGTCTTATGGGTTTGTAATGACATAAGGGTAAGTATACGATGACAGAATTTACATTTTAGGGTGAATTATCTCATTATTGCCAACCATATTTGCATCAAATTGTAAAAATCAGACTTTTGAGGTACTGTAAGATTTTACTGAAATAAACTTGGGAGGTGTATGTAAAGTATTTAACTTCAGCTGTTCAGGAATATGAATCATTAATGTTCATCATTTATCTTTCCAGCAATGTCATCCTCCAGTGGTCCACTGACTGAGGAGCTTCAGTGCTCTATATGTCTGGACGTGTTCACTGATCCAGTCACGACTCCATGTGGACATAACTTCTGCAAGACCTGTCTGAATAAGCACTGGGACAACAGCCAGACCTGCAGCTGTCCTTACTGTAAAGAAACATTCAGCCAAAGACCTGATCTCAAGATTAATATCACACTCCGAGAGGTTGCTGATCACTATAAAAAGAAAAGTCCTGAGGAAAAAAATGAAATTCTGTGTGACTTCTGTGAGGAGAGAAAGCTGAAAGCCCTGAAGTCGTGTCTGGTGTGTCAGAGCTCTTACTGTGAAACTCACCTGGAGCCTCATTTAAAAGTGGCAGGTTTAAAGAAACACAAACTGATGAATCCTGTGAGTAATCTGGAGGAATATATATGCCAGAAACATGAGAGGCCTCTGGAGCTGTTCTGTAGAGATGATCGGACATGTGTGTGTCCCATGTGTGCTCTGACAGACCACAAGAACCACAGCACCGTTCCTCTAGAAAAGGAGAGTGAAGAGCAGAAGGTAGAAGATTTTAACAAAACTGCTATTAAATAGTTCATATCATGAGGAATCAGATTTTTATTTGATCTTCTAAAACATTTTGTGAACATAAGTTTCCTCAGAAAACAGTAAAGGTGATGATACATAGGGCAACTTTTTGAGCAATGTTGCTAGGCAACCAGGTGAGACACAGAGCCCACAACCGTTCTAAAGTATCCAGATAGAAATTTGTTGCTGTTGACGGCAACACTGTCCAAACAACATTGCTCAAAAAATATCATCACCTTAAATGTCTGTTATAAATGTGTCTGTGTTGGTCTCTGTCTATAGATGAAGATTCATAATGAAGGACAGCAGATGATCCAGGACAGAATCAAGAAGATTCAAGACATCAAACACTCAGCAGAAGTCAGAAAAGTGAGTTTAAAATAATTTAATTCAGTTTAATATACAGTATTTACACTAGTCAACATTTGAAGTGGGTCAAAACCTTTCATCAAAGTTGTCCTAAAACCTAAAACCAAAATGCATTCTTGTCTTAAGACAACTTTGATTAACTTTTTTGATCCAGTATCCCAATCCCCCAATTGTAAGTCGCTTTGGATAAAAGCGTCTGCAAAATGTCTAAATGTAAATGTAGTTCCAGTTGTCCAAGAGTCCTGATATACAGTCCAGCAGTACTGATATTTGTTTTCACTTTTTGTATCATTCCAGCAGTCTGGGGATTTCACAGTCACTCTTTCTGCCGTACCATATTCTAGCTTCCTTAACCTTACCCAATACCTCACAACTGGTTCCTATCAATACGCCGTAATTAGGAGTTTACTAGTTAATCGTGAATATATGTTCCCCAATGATGGCAATCCAAAATATTGCATGATTTGAGTTTAATACTTTCTTTGAGCAAATTATAAATTCCCCTAAAATTAACAAATGAGCAATGGTAACACTAATTCTTGCCTTAGCAAACACCACAAATTCTTTGTTAATTGACCCGGTTCTCCAGAGAAACACAGAGATGGAGAAAGCAGCTCGTGTTGAGTTCTTCACTGATCTTATCCGCTCCATTGAGAGATGTCAGACTGAACTGCTGGAGACGGTGGACGAGCAGCAGAAAGCAGCAGGGAAGCAGGAGGAAGAGCTCATTGAAAAGCTGGAGCAGGAGATCAGTGAGCTAAAGTTGAAAAGCAGTGAGCTGGAGCAGCTCTCACACACTGAAGATCACCTCCACCTCCTGCAGGTCAGTCAGCATCTCTCTGATCAATGATAATGCAGTAGGACACTCCTCATGCTGAAGGGTTTCTCCTCTCTCCTGCTGTAGATTTACTCGTCCCTGTGCAGCCCTAGAAACACCAGGAACTGGCCTGAGATCAGTGTGGAGACCCGTGAGAGTCTGGAGACTCTGAGGAGAGCTCTGACTCAACTGCAGGACACTATAGACGAGAAACTCACACAGACCGGTACATATATTTATCAAAATTTAATGTCATTAATATAGAATGAATCAGGTTTGAGCTGAAATGCAAGTATGTGAACGTGTTTGTGGCTCATTATCAGCCATTGTTAATACCTATTCATTTCAGAAACCATGCATGGAGGAGAAACTAGAGAACAGAAACAATCATTTTATATTCACTCTGTAATTGTTTGACCTTTCAACGTGTTGTGAATACATTTTCTAAGAGTATCTATGAACAGTGGTGTGCAGATCCATCTTAGCAGCTCAGAAATGTAAATATTTTACCAGACAATCAAACTGATGGACATCAAGACGTGTGTGTGTGTGTGTGTGTGTGTGCGTGCGTGCGCGCATGCGTGCGTGCGTGCATACGTGTGGGTGTGTGTGTGTGTGTGTGTGTGCGCATGCGTGTGTGTGTGTGTGTGCGCATGCGTGCGTGCGTGCATACGTGCGTGCGTGCATACGTGTGTGTGTGCGCGCGTGTGTGTGTGTGTGTGTGTGTATGTGTATGTGTGTGTGTGTGTGTGTGTGAAATTTCAAGCCTGCATCTCAAACAGTAGCTGGGCTGGGCTGGGCTGGGCTTTGATTGTTTTTCAATTTGTCTGTCTTTATGTTCATACATAAAAGTCCTCAAAGATCTCACAATGTTTTATTGTCATTAGTCTCTACAGAGCTGAAGTGGATGCAGCAGTATGCAGGTACAGTGATGTCTGCTCTACGCTTATTTTACATTCATACAGCTTTATTTTATTTGTACATTTCAATACAACTTTATTTTTGTACTAGAGTCTGATTAAAAACTGAATCAAATATTAAAATGCCCCTACTGTGCTATTTTAAAGGTTCCTAATTTTGTTTTGGAAATCCCATACAATAGGTCTACATCCAACCAAGGCCAAAAAACACTTTTTTTATTTTCTCATAATATACATTGCAGCATCAGCACTTTTCTCACAGTGTCTGAAATGATTTGTTCAAGCATCCGGTGTCTCTAAACTCTTCATTTCCTTGAGCCTATTCTGCTCTGATTAGTCAGACGATCCGGTCTGTTGTGATTGGTCTAGTGCTTATAGCACGTGTCAGAAACAAAACGCCAATTACCATAACTGAATTTCAGCTTCTGATGCTTCCTCAGCATGCATAAACACAGTGATACAAACAGTAATGATGATGGTGGTTTTATTGATTCGAGTCCTCATCCTCTGGAAGTGCATGCAAAATAGATTTGCTTTCACACCCAGAAAACAGTGTCGACATGTATTTGAAGGTCAAAGTAGAAGATGTTCATGGGCAGCCAATGAAGACCACATGCTGGCATTACCCTGTTGAAAAAAACAGCATATGCTGGTTAGGTATGTTTTGAAGCATGGCTGCTGGTCATGAGCTGGTTTAAGCTGGACCTTAGCTGGTCATGTGCTGGTCCTAAGCAACTAACTCCTGCTCAGGACAAGCTTAGGACCAGCACATGACCAGCTAAGGACCAGCTTAAACCAGCTCAAACCAGCAGGCATGCTTCAAAACATATTTTACCAGCATATGCTGTTTTTTTCAACAGGGTATGGAGATCTGTTTCAAACTTACGTAGCTTTGTGCAGGAAGTAAGACTTTATTTACTGACGACTCATTTTGGCAGTTCAGAATCGGTTCTTTCTTTTGATAGACAAGAACTCTATTTATTGTGCACTTTGATTTTTGAAACTTTGCAGACCTTTTACATTCACAAACAGGTAATATCTGAAAAGGCATAATAGGGGCACTTTAACCTGTCATAAACATAATCTCAAAATCTGTCTACAGTAAAGTTGTAATGCATATTCTTTGTTTTCTCAGTGGATGTGACTCTGGATCCTGATACAGCTCATCCTGATCTCATCCTGTCTTATGATGGAAAACAAGTGAGATGTGGAGACAGTAAACAAAAGCTCCCATATAGCCCAAAGAGATTTACTCACTGTGCAACTGTCTTGGCAGAGGAGGGATTCTCCTCAGGGAAGTTTTATTATGAGGTGCAGGTGAAGGGGAAGACTGCATGGGATTTAGGAGTGGCCAGAGAATCTGTTAAAAGGAAGGGAAAGATCGCACTGAGTCCTGAGGATGGATTCTGGACCGTGTGGCTGAGAAATAAGAATCAGTATGAAGCTCTCTCTAGTCCCTCCGTCCCTCTGTCTCTAAGAGTGAGGCCGCAGCGGATTGGTGTGTTTGTGGATTATGAGAAGGGACTGGTCTCCTTTTATGATGTGGAGTCCAGCTCTCTTATCTACTCTTTTACTAGTCAGTCTTTCACTGGCAAACTCTATCCATATTTTAGTCCATCGTTGATCTTTAATGGTAGAAACTCAGCCCCCCTGATCATCACACCTGTCAATTACAGTCAATGAATTTACACTCTCGGGCTGTGTGTCAAAGCATTTTTAGCCAGCTGAAAATGGCCAGTTGTGGGCACTTAAATGCTTTGGTGATGCAGCATTTAGCTCGAGTGAAATGTTCTTCTGAGCATTATTTTTCATAGCAATCATGAGATGTCATCTGGTTCAGACATGGATACCTGGAGATCAGCGAAAATATGTGACAATCGGTGATATTTCTCCCAGTGGACTATTTAACAATTATCCTGACTATGTTTGTGGGCCTGGGAACATTGCAGTTACATTGCTGTCTATAGAGGGTTTGAGAGCTCTTGGACTTGAGAGTGAGTAATTAATGACAGAATTTTTGGGTGAACTATCCATTTAAAGGTAAAAAACATGTTCTTTATATATATATATATATATATATATATATATATATATATATATATATATATATATTTTGATTAAATGTCAAGGTGAAATTGGATGTAAAATTGTGCAGCTACATGGTTTACCTTAAAATAATTACGTCATCTGAATAAAGACATACTCATTTCTACGAATGGATTTGTTGACTTTGTTTTGTGTTACAAAACCAAAACTGACATTATTAACATGCTCTGTGCCAAAAGTCACAATAGCTTATTTCCATGGCACAGTACATTTTTACAATAATGAAATATTTGCTTACTGTATTGAGTTAAGTTAACATACACACATAATGGCAGAATGATATTTAATTTATTGTATGTTGCTTTCAAACATACTACAGGCTTTAAAGGGGTCATATGATGTGGTTTAAATTTTTCCTTTCTCTTTGGAGTGTTACAAGCTCTTGATGAATAAAGAAGATCTGTAAAGCTGCAAAGACTAAAGTCTCAAATCCAAAGAGATATTCTTAATAAAAGTTGAGACTCATTCACGCCCCCCTGAAACGTCTCGTTCTAACACACCCCCACATATCTACGTCAGTATGTGGGAAGATTTGCATAACGGCGCACAGATCTTCACACAAAGAAAGAAGGCGTACTTTTTATTCTGGTTGTAGTATTTCCACCATTTTGTATAGACGCTGTGTGTTTCACTGTGAAAGCGGAACTACTTTGTTTGGCTTTCCAAAAGAGGACGATATCCGCTTTGTCATGCCTGGAGCTGATCTGTGCTGGTCGCTGAGGAAATACATCAACTTTGCACTGTGGATCGCCGAATCGGCTTTCACCGTGGACGAAGCGGCGTCCAGCCCGGGGTCGTCACATGTGGTTGCTGCAAGACCAAGGTACGCTCCTTCGTAGAATCTGCCTCAAGTCCCCCGTCTCTGCTCATTCAAGACCGCGGTGTGTGACGCTGTTGAGAAAGTGAAACTACTTTGTTTGGCCTTCCAAAAGAAGAGACGACTAGAAATCATGTTTATATTATGTTTATAACGGGTTTTATGTATATGTCTCATAGCTCTGGCCGGACAAGGCATCACAATATGTTAAGAGGCGTAACATTTCCGTCACACGCTTGAGGCATTCAGCCAATCACAACGCACTAGATAGCTGGCCAATCACAGCACACCTCGCTTTTCAGAGCGATGAGCCTTGTGAAAATCGACACGTTTCAGAAGGCGGGGCATAGAGGAGAAACAATAATGTACAGTATGTGGAAAATAATGTGATTTTTTTACCTTAAACCGCATAAACACATTTCATTACACCAAATACACAAAATAATGTTCTTTTTAGCAACATCATATGATCCCTTTAAGCCGTCTGTACCAGAGTTTATTTGTACAACAACCATTAAGCTTCTCCCTACTGAAAAATTGTATATCTAGTCAAGTCAAGTCGTCACCTTTATTTATATAGTGCTTTTAACAATACAGATTGTGTCAAAGCAACTTTACAGTATCAAATAGGAAATAGCCAATAGTAAAGACTCAATTTTCAGTTAAAGGCAGTTCATCATTGAATTCAGTGATGTCATCATGCAGCTTACAGTAGTTCAGTTTAAATAGTATCTATGCAATAATTTGCAATAAAGTCAACGATATCGCTGGAAATGAAGTGTCCCCAACTAATCAAGCCAGAGGCGACAGCGGCAAGGAACCAAAACTCCATCGGTGACAGAATGGAGAAAAACCTTGGGAGAATCCAGGCTCAGTCGGGGGCCAGTTCTCCTCTGACCAGATGAACCAGCAGCGCATGCTGCATTACAGTGATCACAAGCTCGCGAGACACAGAGAGGCGTTTGTTCCCCCGAAGCCGAAAGAGTTGGTGAGAGCGACTCTGCGTCCGCTGGAGCTCCAGGTCTGCGCTGTGCAGGGCACATAGTTCAGGTCAAACTCTGGCTCGGTGCGGTCCAGGTTGAGTGTTGGTGGCAGGATGCCGTGGTGACAGGCGAGGGCAGTGAAGGCGGCCTCCAGCGCTCCGGCGGCTCCCAGCAGATGACCGCTCGCACCTTTAGTGGAGGACACGGCCAGTGAGTACGCATGCTGCTCAAACAGCCTCTTAATGGCGGCGTTCTCTGCAGCGTCTCCGAGCGGCGTGGAGGTGGCGTGAGCATTGACATACGTCACGTCTGAAGGAGACACTCCAGCATAAATGAAATAATAACACAAGCACATTAAAAACAAAAGCAAAATTCTAGCTTAGACTGAGCTGATCCCTGCATACAAACATCATCACTGCCTACATAATAAAAACCCCAAATTAAGTATATGTGATCCTGGAGCACAAAAGCAGTCTTAAGTCACTGGGGTATATTTGTAGCAATAGCCAAAAAAAAAATAAAAAACTGTATGGGTCAAAATTATAGATTTTTATTTTAAGCCAAAAATCATTAGGATATTAAGTAAAGAACATGTTCCATGAAGATATTTTGTAAATTTCCTACTGTATATATATATCAGAACTTAATTTTTGATTAGTAATATGCATAGGTAAGAATTCATGTGGACAACTTCAAAGGCGATTTTCTCAATATTTAGATTTTTTTTCACCCTCAGATTCACCATACATCGATGGAAAGCTTATTTATTCAGCTTTCAGATGATGTATAAATCTCAATTTCCAAAAATCGACACTTAAGACTGGTTTTGTGGTCCAGGGTCACATATTATAAAATAAAATTAAATGTAATAACAAATTTGAAAATATTTTATTTCTAATCAAAAAAAACACAAATAACTTCATAATATCAAAAAGAATATCAAAAGTCTAACCAACCTCAACGAACTTATCTTATATTTGTACTGTTTTTGTTTTTTCTTTTCTGTTTAATATTCTTTTGTAATGCCTGCTACCAAATAATGTTATATATGATTTCTGTTATGTTGCAATAATAAAAAAAAAGTCTTACAAAAAGGTTACAATAATTTGTTTATTTGTATACTAATAAGTGTACGTAAGGGCTGTATGACATTTTATTCTGTATCTCTTTAACTTTTTAAGTATTTGACCAGTTTTTTATCTTTTGATAAACTATTCTATAATACTGGATTTTTTTATTTCCAAGGTGAAGCTGGACATCACTCATTTAATTTAAATACATTTCTTTTAATATATACTTAATTTTATGGTTTTATATATATTAGTAAATATTAATGAAAATTAAAAGTAATAGAAGATTTGGTGGTTTTAACATTTTTAACGATGAATTATCTAGCACAGTACGTTTTTTCAAAAACAAACAAAGTACCTCTTTTAACTCTTTTTTTTCATGTTCTTTATTGTCTGTCCTCGGTGTAAGTTTAGCATCATTGATACCCAATTATAATTTTTCTTAAAATACTGAATTAGATTTAATGTTTACATTTTCTCTTTTTGCTTTAATTTTAGTACATTTTTTAGTAATTTTTAGTTTTTGGCATTTTATTAATTTTTTTATCTAAATCTGTCTATACAGTATTTATTAATTTTTATTTAGTGGTTTTAGTTTATTCAGTCTTAGTTATTTTAGTACTTCAACTGAAGCTATGAAACAAAATAAGTTAAAGTTTTTTATATTTGATATCAGTTACCATTTGTTTTATTTCAAGTAATGAAAATGTATTTTTATGATTCTAGTTTTAGTTAATAACTCTGTCTGTCCTCAGATAAAGCTAAATACAACTCCTCCATCTTCGTTATACAATCTAAATAGTCTAGTGTTTATTTTCTATGCTATTGGGTAAAACAGTTTTACCGAAAGGCTCCGTCTCCATCTGCGGTTGGAGCCGTGATGTGGCTGGCGTCTCCAGAGAGCCCATATCCCAGCACCTCAGCGTACACCCGCGCACCTCTTGCATGTCCGTACTCCTCTAAAACCAGCACGGCCGCCCCTTCTCCCATCACAAACCCCTCTCTGTCTGGATGAAACGGGCGCGAGGCGAGTCTGGGCTCCTGGTTCCAGTTGGTGCTGAGGGCCCGAGCGCGAGCGAACCCGGCGATGGACAGCGGACTGACGCAGGCCTCCGTCCCGCCGGCAAGCATCACCTCGGCGTCACCGTGAGCGATGAAACGAGCGGCGTCGCCGACAGCGTGAGCTCCCGTGGTGCATGCGGTGGACACGGCGTGACTGGGACCCTTGAGTTTGTGTTTGATGCTTATGTGTCCTGCGGCCATGTTGACCAGGATACGGGGGACAAAAAACGGGCTGACTTTGCTGTAGCCGCGTGTCTGAAAGGCCGAGGCCGTCCGAGCGATCTCCTCCAGAGACACCATACCCATCCCGACCGCCACACCGGTGATCAGCTGCTCCTCAGGGCTTCTGGGAAACCACCCGCAATCCTCAAGAGCCAATTGAGCGGCACTCACGGCCATCACCGTGGCTGGAGACATGCTGTTGATCTCTCCTCTGGACACAAACGCCTCTTCATTGAAATCTCCATGTTTATCTCCTCTCGGCACACGGGCCGCCACCTTACACGGCACCGTCTTATACTCCTCTGGGTCCAGAGCAACCAAACCGCTTTCTCCACCAATCAGACGCTGCCAGGGCAGAGCACTTCCTGTCCCGAGGGGAGAGACGAGTCCGATGCCGGTGATCACCACCCTCCTGTGACTCTGAGCTGCTCTAGTGTAGCGTCTCAAACACATGCAGCTCTTCACAGTGGACAGAGAGCCACCACAGAGTCTCAGTAACATCTTCTGACAGCATCTCAGAGACATTGTGACCAACCTGTGCTGAGAAGACCGAGGCCACATCAGACCTTCACTGAAAAAAAAACTGCAGGTCAATTTCATGACCCATATCATAGTAAAACATCATGATTATGTTTCTATTATTCACTTTTTTTCTCATGTTTCTTTATATATTTGCTTCAAAATAACATTTGAACCAACATATATTTCTATTTCTATTAAATACATACATATTATATATACAAAAGCCAATCTGACATGCTATCGTATAATAATATCTCTCATCTATCATAAAGCAGAATATTAGATATGGCAAATATAAACATATAATGTGCAGTGGAGTGGATTCAAGTCCTCTGTTACAA
The DNA here is from genome assembly GCF_018340385.1 of Cyprinus carpio. Taxonomy (NCBI): domain Eukaryota; kingdom Metazoa; phylum Chordata; class Actinopteri; order Cypriniformes; family Cyprinidae; genus Cyprinus; species Cyprinus carpio. The sequence goes on along the minus strand of NC_056615.1, from coordinate 26,052,340 downwards.
CCAAATAATATCTAGAAGACTAAAATTGAATCCAAAACTTCAACAAATCTCTAAATGTTATGTTGCAACATGAAGAATTGATCAAAAATGAGAATTTTAATGTATTAACGTTGTAAATGTATAGATTTAAGCACGTCAAATAGTTATATAAAAATGATTATGGTAGAACAGAATAAACATTAAATAGATAAAATGATCAAATCTAAGCCTATTTTAAACTTTATTTATATATAGTTAAACATTTTATATACATAACATTTTATGTATTTAAAATACTTAACGTAAATATGTTTAGATATAATAAAAATGACATACTGGCTAACCACAACTATCAATAAAATAACTAATTAACAAAAAACAATCCACTAAAAAAACTAAAAAACAGAACAAAAAATAACAATTCAATAAAATAAAAAACTCACAAACATAAAATCACATTCAGCAAATACGCACTTGCGTTCACGTGGATTCAGCAGAGGCAAAAGTAAACAGACCAGAGACAGACACAGCGGCTGACTTCCGGTTCATGGTGATTTCTAGAATACAAGTCTCCAGATTTAGTGTTAAAAGTCCTCGTTTGATGGATCAGAAATCGCGATTCATATTTCTATTTGACTCATAATAATAGTAATAATAATGTATTTTATTAGATTATCTATATTATGAAATATATAAATATTATTATTAATAACAGGTTGAGGAAATGCAAAAAATGTACTATTAAATTAAATGTTAGTACGTACCATTTTTTATTCATTTGTAGTACTTATTATGTGCGCTAACATTTTGCGACAACACTTTTAAAGAGACAAGAGCGTTAACAACGTAATTATAAAACTGACTCGAGATACATTTACTCACTGGGTTTGCGTAGATTTTTGCGTTTTGAGAAGCGGTTGCCGAATAAAAAGAAATAAATATATATTAATTTCTTCATATAGTTAGTATGAACCAGAGCCGTTGAAAAATATTTAACGGCTCTGGTATGAACTAAAAACGTGCGCGAGCTCTGATTGGTCACGTGGAGCCGCTCGCGAGCGCGGCGTCAGTTAAAACCGAGCGCGGGGTTAACGTTACTTGTCTAAAATGCCTTATATTTATTTAGTTAAATTTACAATGCTAGATTAAATAAACGTTATGTGGTCACGCGAAAACACATTTACATGCAGATGGACCTGATTTTACCCCTAAATAGAGGTTAACTAATTGTATTTTAGCTTTAAAATGTTGATGTCGATTCTGAGGTAAGTTAGTTAAAGGACAACAGCAGCACTAAAGTCGAGCTGAATGGCTGTTTTCTGCAGCTTGGGCGCTTACTGTTCTGTCTCTTTTCTATGGGCTTGTTTCAATGGTCTTTTTTGTTGAATCCAGGGTAACAGGAGGAACTGAAGGCGGAGTTAGCAAACTTTAACGGAGGAATGTTCGCTTTATACCTCCTACCAAGAGGGAGGAACCGTTAGACCCGCACCTGCAGCGGATCTGTCTGCGCGTTGTCTTCTGATGAACGCGCTTTTGTTATGGTGCTGACAGACGCGTCCGGTTCGGTTCCCGTGAGCTTGTTTTGTGGTCTTGTATGATGTCAGAAAGCTCTTGTGTGTCCGGGACCCCTCAGCGCCTGATGCCTCTGGCCCTCAGGGGAGAATGGACGGCACTGGAACAGAAACTCAAGACGCTGGAGAAGGGAGATCCGGAGATCTTCCACACCGACGAGGTGAGATGCACTTTTACTTTTACTGCATGTTTAAAAGGAGAGTTCAGTTATAAGAAAAAAAAAAAAAAAAAAAATATATATATATATATATATATATATATATATATATATATATATATATATATAGTCATAACTGAACTCTCCTTTTAAACATACATTTATATTTGTGTGTGTGTGTGTGTGTGTGTGTGTATATATATATATATATATATATATATATATATATATATATATATATATATATATATATATTATGACTGTATTATAGAATATATATTAATATAAAGTGCAGTATTACGAACTAATGTTACACTTGGAGTAAAAAAAATAAATATAGAAGAATAAAAAAGTAATTTAAAATTGTGTTATTTTAGTAAATATTTACTGTGTGAATAAAATTAAACTAGATTAATTGAAATATATTAAATTAATAACGTGTACATGTGTGTGTATTAATAAAAATGTGTATTAATGAAATGTTTATCATTTATCTAATACATTTGACTTAGTGTATATATTAGTCTAGTATTAATATTAAACTAGACTAAAAGTGTTATTATTAATTTTGAATTATTAAAATATATTGAATACATCATATATAATTACTGTAAAATTAAACTAATTAAAACATATTCAATTCATAAGCATTTATTGTGTTTATAAATGCATACACACAAATGTTTAGTAATTTATTGAATGTTTTAATTAGTCTAATTGCATTTTAAGTCTTTTAATTTAATTTATTTACTTATTTATTTATTATTTTTATTAATTTCTTCAATCAATAGACATTTATTGTATGTATGTGTATGTATGTGTTGCATATTTAATTTTCTGGTGTTTGCTGTTTTATAAAGCAAACCGATATGTTTACCATAACTGGTGTGTATTATGAAACTGCTGTAATTATATACCATTTTAAAAAAAATAATAAAATACTTGTACTAAAAAAATATTAATATTATTAATACAGACGTTCAGATAACTTCTCACAAAAAATGGATCTGTGTAATGTGTTTTAGCAAAACAAAAAGGTTCCCAAAATCAGTACAGCTGTGTGCTTAATCTGCTTATGCAGTGTTCAAGATGCTGTATTAAAAAAAAAACCTTGAAGAATATTTTTTGTATTTGTATGTTCAAGCTGTTCAACATTTATATTGATTTCCCTCTTGTGTAATCCAAACACTTCAGCTGTGAATATAAGCGCGGTACTGAATCATTTCTCTCCACAGTGAAATATTGACTATGTTCCCTTGTCCTCCCGCAGGAGTCTGGATTGAGCCTCCTGATGATCGCGGTGCGAGACAGCCGTCTATCTATCCTTGAAAGATTGCTGGAACTGGGGGTCAATCCAAATGACAAAACAAAGGTAGGAGTTTCCCATCATCTGGAATCATGTCTTAACTTAAATAACTCCCACTCCTATGAGACAAAACCAGACCACGCCGCTCAACGCAGATGTTGTTCATTAGAAGAAGGCAATTAAGCTTTTAATGGAAACGGTTCAGTGGTTTTGAAGTTATTAAATAACACTAGATTTTCTGAAGCGAAGCTGCTAGGGTGTTTGCTGTGTGAAAAGTTCACCCAAGAAAGAAAATTAGCTGAAGTTGTACTCACTCTCAGGCCGTCCAAAATGTACATGAGTTTGTTTCTAAATCTAAAGAGATTTGGAGAAATGTAGCATTGTATCACTTGCTCACCTCTGAAGTGAATGGGTGCCGTCAGAATGAGAGTCCAAACAGCTGATAAAAACATCACAGTAATCCACACCACTCCAGTCCATCAGTTAATGTCTTGTGAAGCAAAAAGCTGCATGTTTGTTAAAAAACTAATCCAGTTGCTTCCAGTTAAAATACGAGTCCTATATTCATAATGATGCTTCTTCCGGTAAAAAGAAGAAAAAAAGAAAACGTCTTTGAATCAGGAGAGAAATATGCACAGATCAAGTGCTGTTTACAAGTGAAAACAGTACAAAACGGTTCTAAACAAATATATGGATGGATTTTGATGTAAGAGTCAACAGGAGATGGACTTTTCACTGGAGGAAGTGTTATTATGGACTGTTTTAGCTGGAGACAACGGTTTGAAGTTAAAAACATCTTGCTGGATTTGTTTCTTACAAACATGTAGCTTTTCACTTCACAAGATGTTAATACGTTAAACTGGATTTGTGTGAAATATTGTGATGTTTTTATCAGCTGTTTGGACTCTCATTCTGACGGCACCCATTCACTGCAGAGGATCCATTGCTGAGCAAGTGATGTAATGCTTCATTTCTCCAAATCTGATGAAGAAAAAAACTCATGACCTGAGGATGAGGACATTTTCAGCAGTTCCACATTTTTGGGGGAACTATTGCTTTTCCTCATTTTAGGTGTTTGCTCAAATCACAATTAATTTTTTTTTTTATGCGGTCATGGAATCTGACACATAAAGTGTGTAATGTTTTAGCTGTACTACAGTATGTAGGTGTCAATATCTGAGTTTTACAGCTCAGTGGACACCTCATGAGTAAATGTCACTCTGTGGGTGTTTAAAAGTGCAGCTCGGATCAACTGTGAGCATCAGGCTGAATCTGACAGGAAAAATAAAGAGGTGACGAAACTTGGAATAGGACATTTGTGTTAGAGTGAGTGGGCGAGAGCGTTTTACAGCAAATCTGTCCGCCTGTTCAACATGTGCTGCTCTTCCAAAAACATCAGCTTTTTCATGTATGTGAGTGTATATGTAGAGAAATTAATGCTGCTATTCTGCACAGACACATTAAATTGATCAAAAGTGACATTAAAGACATTTATAATGTCACAAACGATTTCTATTTCAAATAAATGCTGTTCTTTTGAACTTTCTATTCATCAAAGAATCCTGAACAAGATCATTTATAACAGTTTCCACAAAAATATGAAGCAGCACAACTGTTTTCAGCATGATAATAATCAGAAATGTTTCTTGAGCAGCGAATTTAGCATATTATACTGATTTCTGAAGATCGTGTGACACTGAAGACTGGAGTAATGATGCTGAAAATTCAGCTTTGATCACAGGAATAAATTACATTTTACTGTATATTCACTCAGAAAACAACTATTTTAAATTATAATAATATTTCACAATATTTACTGTTTTTACTATATTTTTGAACAAATAAATACTGCCTTGAGCAGAATAAACTTCTTTAAAATTTTCCAATCCCAATCTTATTATAAGCAAAAGCTATACTGTTAGTTTAAAAACAAACGTGGATTGCAGCTCAGATCATTTGGTCTTGGAAAAATATGATGAGAAATGTTTAAGGTCGACTGAGATCTCAGTTTGAGACGTGTAGGGATTTTTTTTCCCTGAAAAGTCTTTCTAGAGCTGAAGCAAAGTTTCCATTTGTTCTCAAATTGAATTTCATTGCTGTCTAGGAGAAACAATTGGTATCATTTAAATACATCTCATTTCCTATTAAGATAAGAACGTTTCAGCTCAGAAGAAAATGTAATTGAAGAAGTGTCTGTCTTTGTGATGATAAACCTGAGTCTGTGAAGTAATGCAGTATGTTGTGACTGTGAGTGTCACAGTGAGAACTTTTTCTCATGGTTGGACTGTGGTTAGTTTAATTCTTGTTGGGTGTTTTTACTTGTTGGTCCTCATCTGTGGTGACTTTTACAAGCTATATTTCTGCATATCCAAAAGGAACACGCAATAAAGAATATGTGGTGTAAGATTTACTTTAAACTTTTTTCATTTAGAAATTGCTAGTAAATTTCATAAATAATTACAAAGAAACGGTAAGTAACGTATTGAATTAAATGTGAAATTTTGAAGTAGAAAGACTGAGGTTTCCTTGCTAAGTGTATTGCCGTAATAAGTTACAACTTAGAAAAAAGTACTGCGTATAATTTATTTTTAGGTATAAATTTGTCCAAAACTGATTTTATTCATCTTAAAATGAAATCAGATGCAAATAGCAATTATGTAATTTTTTTGCAAACAAAATGCTGCATAAAAGAGGATAACTGTTAAATTAAAACATGGACAAAATTGTGTGACATATCTTTAAAAAAAAAGTATTAATAATTTTATTATTATTGAATTAAAAGAAATTTTAAAATATAAAAAATTAAATAGTATTTACTTGTAAAATGTATTTCAGTAATCTTATTTCTAATATTTACAAATAAAAAAAAAGGAAAGTAAAAAAAACTATTTTACCATGTGGGTCAATAATAAATAAATTTTTAAATGTTTAAATGTTCTTTAAATTTTAATAAATTATTGAAATGTATTTATTTCTGTGTAAAGTTTCTAGAATGTCGTGGGTGAATAGTGAGTGATTTCTAGATGTTTTCATAGTGTCTTTTGGCTGAAATGTTGTTTCCATTCAGTGTGTTTTTTTGGTTTTGTTTTTTGGCACTTTCCTGAGCTGCATTTTAATTTTATGTTGTTTTGTTTCGTAGCTCACTGGTACTTTTCGCCGTCCATCACTTTTGTTTCAGGGGACGAGTGGAAATGAGTTATGATGAGTTGTTTGTCTGTACTCGAGGTTCTCTAAAACCCGTGAGGTCTGGATTCAGCCCAGCTCCTGTTTCCCATCGCGTGTATTGAATTACGTATACATTTCTGCTGATGTAAATACTAGTTTTGGACACTGTGTGGAGAACGATGCTTGAATCAATAACTCATGGGATGCGGGATCTTTCAGTCGCTTGCCAGTTATCTATCAAAACCAGTTGGTTCAAAATGTGCAGAAGTTTAGTAGTGGAAACCTCACTGGGACTAGAAGTGATTCACTAAAAAATTCCTCTGCGTAATATCTTCCATCCATCTTTGGACGTGTCTGGAATGCTCTTTACCGTGTGTTCATGACGTTTAGGGGTTTGGAGAAGCGCGCATAGCCTTTTTTAGGTGCGGAGAGCTGGGATCCGGTGTCTTTGGCACGCTGTGGTTTAAATCAGGGAAGATTAGTGAACAAAAGAGATTCGTTACTGTCTGCATTTGGACGTCAAGGAAAGTATGAGGTACATTATTAAAGCAATATTCTCCAAATTACGTCTTTATACATGTTCCCTTTGACATAATTGTCCTAGTTTCTGCAAGTTTGGCATCGACTAATGAAACTAGTTGCTAGGACACAAAGATCAGTCACAGGCTGTGTTCTAAAACCTAGTGAACCTCCTTACTGTCTACATAGGCAGCTGCCTTCTAAGTCATCATCAACTGAATTGGAAGCTCAATTGATTTGAAACACTCTACTTGTTGCAGACAGCAAGTACTTGTGTGAAGCACACATGAGGCTCAACAAAACAGTAAAAGTAGTAATATTACCAATTCAAATAGCTGTTTTCAATTGTAATATATTGAAAAGAAGTGGTACAAAGAGCTTTGTAAAAATCTATGCGTTTCAAAAAAGGCGGGGCTTAAAGGAGCAACAATAATGTACATTGTGGAAAATAATGTGTTTTTTTTAACCTTAAACAGCACATTGCATTACACTGAATACACAAAATAATCTACATTTTAGCGACGTCATATGACCCCTTTAATGTAGAGCTCTGTTAATGTATATTAAATTCAACCTGCCAAAGTGGCCAGTAGGAGTGACAAAAAAAGGCAAACATTTTAATGCTTTCTCGTTTGCCGTCAGCATTCAGCAAATATGCATTTATATCATTTAAACAAATCTTTGAATGGATAATGAACATTTGATATCACAAACCTTGCAATCTTAGTCTTATACAGTTGAGAGATCTTGTGAAGTGTGCATGTGACCTGCATGATCGCGTGTTCTCTGCTTGACTTTAGGTCTATGCGAATGGAATGTTTTTGACATTAAATTTGTGATTTCAAATTATGCTGCACTTTATGCATTTGCCCACTGCCATATTCATGTTATTTTCACTGTGTGCTGTATGTAAAATGAGTGTTTCCTTGGCTTTATTCGGAAAAATATGATTCCAAATGTACACAAACTTCCCAGAATACTGCTCTGTTGGTTACAGTGTTTAGATCCTTCTTAATTTTTTTTTATTATTAAATATTTATATATTTGTGAAAAATTCTTTGTCATCTAAAGTATAAGTATGTTTATTTTACAAATTAATTTTTTTAAATCAATTTTCAAATGATTTCAAATTTCTTAAATATTAATTAAAATAATACAATTATATCAGCGTTTTTTTTGTTCTTTCTGTGTTTCTAGGCCCAAACTATTTCCTGCCACAGTTCAGTTACCATGCAAACTCTCCTGAAAATTTCTGGAATTTTGGTGATGTTTTTGATACAATGTTTCAGAACAATGATAGTCCTAATAGTGCTAACGGTTGTGTTTCTATTGGTTTCTTTGTGGTTCACCACACTATAAAGTTACAGTAGCATTAGCATGTTCCCTACTGTAAACGGCTGAAATTGCAGACCTAGTTAACATTTCTCTTTTGACAGGATGGCACAGATATTTCCAGTACCAAAAATGACTTACAATAAATGTGAAGTCACCAACCGCCTGTTTCAGAGAATCAACATTAATGCTGAACTGTGGTGATGTGGGTACAAACTATCTGTTCAGTTGTAGTCTGGTATTTTGTGCTTTTTTTATGAAGTGGTGACTGCTTGCGTCCTTTTCCCCTTTGCTCACAAACTTACGAGATCTGTGGTCATTCGGTAACTCTTGGCGATCCAGTTGGAATGTCTGTCCAGCTGCACATGTGTGTAAAGGCGATTCACTGAAGCGTTGGAGTCAATTCGTGTCAGTGACTCAAAGTTTCTGCCATGAAACTGTCCTTGGATAACCTCTTCAAGCATTATAGTCTTCCCCTTCACAGTCTGAGACACAAACTCCTTTGGAAACAGACAATGAGGTCAACAGGGCACGGGACAAAACGTCATCCATGACATTATTACAGCATTTACACTTTGAAGTCAGTATCAGAGGTGATCACTGCAATGTATCATTGCATTTGATTTTCTCTTTATTTTTCTCTATATTCTCAGAACTCTCAAACAGTCATAACTTTAGAAAGATATACACTGCAGGTCAAAAGTTTGGGATTGGCAAGTTTTTTTTTTAAATGTTTTTTGAAAGCCTGTTCTGCTCACCAAGGCGGCATTTGTTTAATAAAAAATACAATGAAAATTAAGAGTTTTTTTTTTTATGTAAAAAAAAAATATATATTTGTGTGAATATATTGTAAAATGTAATTTATTCCTGTAATGCACATCTGAATTGTCAGCATCATTACACCAGTCTTCAGTGTCACATGATCCTTCAGTAATCATTTTAATATGCTGATTTGCTGCTCAAGATACATTTCTTATTATTATCAATGTTGAAAATAGTTGTGATGCTTCATATCTGTGTGGGGAAAAAAAGTTTAAAATGGAGACTCCCAAAAAAAACATAATTATTATTATTATTTTTTTTATCTTACCGGTCCCATATATTTGACCGGTAGTGTATATTAGACGTAAATTATACCTTTTTTGTATTAAAATGTATATTAAACCTAAGAAAAATAGAAGTACCTTTAAAAGGGATACATACTGACAGACATTTTGCGCACAGAATACAACTAATGACTACTTGCAATAAAATATTTTACACTCTTGTGTTTTAATGATATGTTATGTATTTTTTGCAGGAATTAGTTCATTTTTATGTTGTTTTTATTGATCAGGATGGCAGATCAGCGTTACACATCGCTGCAGCTCACTCCAAAGAAGATATCGTCAAACTACTGGCCAGAAAAACTGATCCCAATTTACCAGCAGGGGTGAGATGTTCAGTTCACTTTTATTTTCACACAGTCATATTCAGCTAATATTGAAATGTGTGTTTCTTTGAGGGGTAAAAGACCAAACAAATTGGTACAAATGTCCTAATAGTTTAATGTTTACATGCATGGATTATTTAATTGCATTAAACATTTAACTAAAATCAAACGTCTGTTTCATACCTTTAATCACACATTTCGTACTGTTGCACATTTTTAATATATATATATACATTATATAACAGTAGAACAGTCTTTTAATGTGATTATTGATTGACCTCTGAATGCATTTTGTGTGTAAACCTCATGAAGTTAATATTGTACTCCATGTATGTCAAAGAATAGTTCGGTATTAAAATGTCCAAAAACACATGAATTCTCACATTGATTTTATTGAATTCCCATTCATGTTTAGCCCAATGATCAGTTGCCCCTGCACTATGCAGTTTCTCGACCGACCGGAGGACTTGGAGTCGTGCAGACTCTGCTCAAGTTCAGCAGCAAAGATGCTCGTCTTATACCAGACAAGGTACAAAAGCATTGATCACGCTTATTGATTAATTATATGAGAAAATGTACCCTCCAGAAGCTTGCGTTCTGCAAGTAATAATAATAACCACCAGTGTGCAGCATCCACCTGGAAGATGCGACAGCAGCCATATTGCGCCAGAACGGCCACCACACACCAGCTTATTGGTGGAGAGGAGACAGAGTGATGAAGCCAATCAGCAGATATGGGGATGGTTAGGTGGCCATGATGGTCAGAGGCCAATGGGCAAATTTGGCCAGGATGCCGGGGTAACACCCGTACTCTTTCCCGAAAGACATTCTGGGATTTTTAATGACCACAGAGAGTCAGGACCTCAGTTTAACGTCTCATCTGAAAGACGGTGCTTTTTGTCAGTACAGTGTCCCCATCACTACACTGGGGCGTTAGGACCCACACAGACCACAGGTTGAGCACCCCCTGCTGGCCTCACTAACACCTCTTCCAGCAGCAACCTAGTTTTCCCAGGAGGTCTCCCATCCAGGTACTGACCAGGCTCAACCCTTGCTTAGCTTCAGTGGGCAACCAGTCTTGGGCTGTAGGGTGATATGGCTGCTAGTGAACAGCGCTTTAAAGTGCCATCGCAAAGAAGCACAAAATAACATTCACCTTAATTGTTCCCTCCTGGTGGAATGACCTGCCCGACTCAATCTTTAGCCATCTTCAACAAACTCCTAAAACACATCTCTTCCATCTACACTTGACCCTCCAACACTAGCACTCTTTATTATATTTCTATTCTATCTACTTGTTTTTTTCTTTTTATTTATTACAGTATCTTGACCCTCTAACACTTGAACTCCAAATTCTGTATCTATTCTATCTGCTTGGTTTTTTTATTTAATAAAAAACTTGACACTCTAAAAATAGCATCTATTATAATCAATCTATTATAATCTAATCAATCTATTATAATTCAATTCTATCTGCTAGTTTTCTTTTTAATTATTAAAAAATTGACTAAGAATAGCACTCTCTTTTATTTCTATTCTTTCTATTAATTTACTTTATATTAAAAAACTTAATGCTAACAAAAGCACTCTCTATTGTATTTCTGTTCTATCTCATAGATTTTTAGTAATTTATTAAAAAATCCCTCTAACACTAGCATGCTCAGTTCTATTTCTATTCCATCTGCTTGTTTAATTTTAATAAAAAACTTAACCCTCTAACACTAGCACTTTAATATTTTTCTATTCTATCTACTTGTTTTCTTTTTGTTTCTAAAAAAAAAATACAAGTTGACCCTCTGACACTTGTTTTCTATCCTTTTTCTAGTTTATCTACTTATTATAAAAAAAAAAATTGCACTCCATTAGACTATCCGGGACTTGTCACAGCACTTGCATATTATTGCTCTTTAGTTGAATTTGACTGCATCTATTGTCCTCATTTGTAAGTCGCTTTGGATAAAAGTAGGGTTGCCCTTGACTAAGGATTTTTCTGGTCGACTAGTAGTCGTCCATTTGAAGCATTAGTCGACTAATCACACGTTTATTAATGAACCATTTAAATCATTATAATGAGCCTTTAATTGCCTACATAGCCTAATAAGCGCTCAAGTACACGTATAAAGCTTGCTACAGCGCACCAGCAGAAGTAATGATTATGAATGTGTCGGGGAAAAACTGTAAGGAGACTGCATTAACATTTTAATAATTTGATAAACTAGTGTTTTCTTTATTTTCAGCTTCAGAGATGAAGTTGGCAGCACTGACTTGTTCTTCGCAAAGTTTTTTTTTTTTTTTTTTATGTCTGTAAGGCAAAGATATACACAGAGTTTAGCGCCCAAGTTCACAGAGACGGCAGAAAGCGCATCCTGTTTGCTTTCATTATTTCACTAAAGTGGGGAATTGTGAGTGTCTTTACAGATTCGATAGATTTATTACTTTTATCTGTATGGCCAAAAATCTGTATTACTTTTATCTGTATGGCTCAAAAATGAGTATTTCAAGAGCAAGTGAGCGCGCTACTGTTCAGCTTCCACACTCCACACAGACACTTCAATAGCGCACATTTCTCTTGATTAACATTAGATTGAGCGGCCATGTAAAGTTGCAAATACTTACATATTTCAGATGATAAACCATATTTGAGGTTGATGAATGAGAGGCGAGCGTTTGGATGTCCTGGCCAATTACTGTATTACCAAAGACTAGCTGTTAACGACCTGTCTGTTAAGGACTGTGCGACTTTGCCTGTGGATTTTTTTTTTCTCTGCGATTAGGTGACTAATAAAATTTTGGTCGACCAAACTTCTTCTGGTCAACTAAGGATTAGTTGACTATTAGGGGGCAGCCCTAGATAAAAGCATGTAAATTTAGTAAAAGCTACTAAATGACTACATGTAAAAATTACAATTAGTTAATTAAAACCATGATATTTACTACAAAGGCCAGATTATGTAGTGTTGTCATATGATTGTAATTGTTGGATACAGCTGAGAAGTAGATGTTCTTCACTAAGAGATCAAATGTTCCCTACCATTTTCCTCTCTTTCTAGGATGGCTGTCTTCCACTGCTGCTTGCTGTCGAAGCTGGGAATGTTGTGATTGTTCGGGAACTCCTCTCCGGCCAATCCGAGTCACAGCTCAGAGCCATGAAGGCAGTAAGTGTCCCATGACCTTTAAAACATGAAGATTGCATTCAAACAATCGAATCAAGTTATTTTGTTGTTATTTAAGTTAAATAAGAAGCCGAAATGCAAAACACCCTTTAATATTTTTTCAAATGCCATTTGTGAAGTCAACAAACATGTTCTCAGTTTTAGCATAATGTACTGTAATTTAGGATTAATCAAATAAAAAAGTTCTGAATAGGAAACTCTGATCATAAAACTGCAATGGTTCACTTTCAGTTTGAGTTTTACCACAGTTGTTGATTTAGTTGGTTTTAAGTGTCATCAATGGAAATTTAGCACTCATCTCTTACTCAAAAAGAAAGCTCCCTAGTTCTTAAATAGGTCAGTTCACTTTTCTTTGTCTAGATCTACTGTATTAAGCTGTTCAAAAATACTTTCAAATGCAGCTCATATGAAAAATGGCTCAAGTGTAAATTCTATTTCTTGAAATACTAATCTTTTATTTTATTCCTTAGAAATAAGCAGTGAGATGATGTTGTTTTAGCATATTATTATTATTTTTGAAAAACCTTTTGTTCATCAAATCAAAGTCAGTTTGATAACTCAAATATCCAGGAAGCTACTTGACATTTTAACATTTTGACATTTTTTTTTTTTTTTGCTGAAAAACAAACAAACAGGTAAAACCAACTTGAATACAAAAATTGCATTTAAAAAAATTTGGCTTGTGTTTTTTAACTAGATTTTAAAAGATGTTGGACATCCTCATTTGCCTTTGACCCGGAACGTCAAACCAGTGTTATTTTAGTGTCACAAATATACTATTAGAGTTTTTGTTAATTGTTAATTTTAATTAATTCTGTTTTATATATATATATATATATATATATATATATATATATATATATAATATATATATATATAGATATATATATATATATTATATATATATATATATATATATATATATATATATATATATATCTTAATCACATAAAACTTAACACCGTATTAACAGAAAAATCTTAAACTAATCACATTTACCCCCGGTTTCACAGACAAATCTTAAACTAGTCCCAGACTAAAATGCATGTATGAGCTGTCTCAACTGAAAATATCTTGCTCTGACATATCTTAAAATTTGTCAGTGTCATTGTTCTGTGTTAAAGATGTACACCTGTAATGCTTTCTTCTAAGGCATTTTTGTAAAAGTTGCTTAAATATCTTAATTTAACTGAGGCCTAGTCCTGGCTTAAGCTAAGCCCTGTTTATGAAACTGGGCCTTAGTTTATTTAATATTATTTTTTTTAGTGCCTCAGGTTAAACAAAAATGAGAAATATTGTCTTGGCAACTAGCTGAAGTAAAATCTGATTTAATTTATTTTATGTTTTATTTTATTTCAGTCAAAAGTGACATATAATGAAAATCTGACTTTTCCCGTGTTTAAGTGCTATAATTGGGTCCTCGTGCATCTGCCAACCCACAAAATGTGAAAAAAGACAACCCAGTAACTTTGTTTTGATAAGCAAACTTGTTAAAAAACGAGCCGCTTAGATTTCACTCTCCCCGTGACATAGAAAGAGGACCTTATTATAATATTACCCACACTTGATCTGCACATTTCCACCCATGGCGCCGCCATTGTGTTTTTGCAAGGAACATAGGTGTTCCAGTTCTAACGCCATGGCGAAAGTTCAAGCAAAGCATGCTAACTATTCTGTCTTTGGCTGCACTGACGAGCACAGAACACTATTTAGAGTCCCAGCCTCAGAGGAGACAAGAGAGCAGTGGATTTATTGATTTATTTACTGTATATTACACTGCTTCCACACAGTTCTGATATAAACGTGATTTCTTTCCCAGCTGTTTACCTTCACAGACATAACCAACTGTTTTTGTAACTCGTGTGTTTTTAACATAAACTTGTGTGTATTTGACAGTTTAAGCGCAATAAGACATGAAAGATAACTTAGTTTAGTACTCACATGCCGTGTGACAGACGTCTGAAGCTTAAACTAATATGGTTTATAACGCCTGATTTCAGTGCGATAGACATGATAATTAAAACCAAGCAAATGTTTTTTGTCAGAGTATGTGAGGTATGAGCTGTAAAGGCACAGGCCTTTTTTGGAAAAGGGGATGGGGACAAGCAGCTCATTTGCATTTAAAGATACAGCGTTTCTGTTTCCACTCAAAACAGACATTTTCAAAATGATTAATAATTGATCTGTGGGTATTTTGAGCTGAAACTTCACAGACACATTCTGGGGACACCAGATACTTACATTACATATTCTGAAAAGAGGCATAATGAGTTTCCTTTAACCTTTATTTATGGTTATTTTTTTAGATTAGTTGATGATTATAACCCTGCATCAAACCCAAAATCAAAAACAATATATACACAAAATCTTCATCTCACCATGAATTTAAACCATATGACCCAAATTTGCATCTCAGCATGATGTATCTGGTTTGCATTCTGATAGTTGAGTTGTGTTTCCAGGCGAATGGCGACACGGCACTTCACATCTGCTGCAGACAGAAAGATGTTGAGATGGCCAAAGTCCTGGTGGATTTTGGGGCGAATCCGGATTCTCAGAATGTAAGAATCTTTCTCTCAAACACACACACACAAACAACAAGCAAAGACATGCTCAAAGGGCTTCTCTGTTGTTGATTTGTCCGGTTCTATGAGTATGTGTCCTGTTGGCCGTTGACCTTTGATTGATGGACAGATGATTTTACCAAACCGGTTGAACATCAAGGCTTTCGGAGATGGTTTTGTGACCGTTTCCAGTTTAAAGCAAGTCATAAGTTATTAATTGTAGATAGTTTGAGTAATGGTTCACATCAGGCCAATAGCGAAACGGTGTTATTTAAGAATAAATTATATTCTGTAACATTATAGTTTTTGTTAATTTTGATTTTTTTTATATATATATTTTACAGTATGTTTTCACTTTAATTTCAGTTAGATTTTTAGTCATTTTATTATTTGGTTTTATTAATTCTTTCATTTTTTTTTCACCAAATTTTTCCAATTCAGTATGTATATAGTATTTATTAATTTCTAATTATTAGTTTGTTATTTTAGTACTAAAACTTTAGTTGACACTTTTCTCGTTTATATATATATATATATATATATATATATATATATATATATATATATATATGTGTGTGTGTGTGTGTGTGTGTGTGTGTGTGTGTGTGTGTGTGTGTGTGTGTGTGTGTAATGGTTTTAGTTTTAGTTAATAAACTTAGGGAACGCAAAAGTCTTTTTTCCGTGTTTCTGATTCAAGTGAACTTTTGGAGAAGTCATTAGCCTGAGGACTCACATACATTTGAATGGAAACATTATAATTTGTGTTTAAGCAGATTATGCTTGTCTAATAATGTGACTTAATTGAAGATTGGATCAAATCTAGACATTATTTTCCTTGCAACTGCATTCCAGGTTTCTGTTATACAAGCTAGCTTGTGCAGTTGCCATCATTATGATACAGTCGATTAAACCGAACGTGAGAGCCAGGAACAGAATAAAAGAACAGATTCAGTCTCACTGAGAGCTTTAATAAGGAAAGACACAAGGCTGTTGCAGAAGTGTGGATGCAGTTAATGGACAGTAGTGAGATAATGGATTTTGGAGGCATTTTGAGTGAGGAAAAGGCAGATTTTGTACCCAAGGGACTTGTTGACATTTTTTTTGCCCCTTTTGATGGCTCACCAGTTCTGTCTCCCTGTTAATGGTGCTTTCTTCCCCCCAGGGAAAGGAAGGAAGGGCAAGAAAATCTCAAAAACATTTGTGAAAATGATCTCTGTGTAAATGGAGATAGACCGTGTAATTGCTGATCACTTTAGCCACATCCTGTGCAGATAACGTGTGTTATTTTACTATTAGTTATATGCAATTGCAGTTATTTATTTTAAATTTTGAATTACTTGTTGTTATTATTACGCTTTGTTTTCATTTTAATTAAATTTTTTGTAATTTCGTTATGGGCTTTATAGTGTTATTAAAGGTTACTACTTTAAAATACAATACAATAAAATAAAATAAACTTCAGCTAGTTTCCCAGGAAGCCTTCCATTTAGTTTAATTTGATGTACTAAATTGATGTTTTAATTGTATTATACTGTATTCATGTGCATTACAGTCATTTTGAGTAATTATATTAAGTACCTACAGTTTCTAGTAACCAGGAATTATTTTTAATTATTTGTCATTTGATTAAAAATAGTAATAAAAAAATTAATTTGTAATAAATGTTAAATAATTATTAAAATGATAATTAATAAATATAATTGTAATTTTATTATAACTTGCTCTATTCCTGTGCATTACAGTAATTTTTAGTAATTTTATGAATTACCTAAAATTACATATATATAAATTTTTTTTAAATGACTAATAAAATAAAATAAAATAAAATAAATACTGTTAAATAAAATGAAAACTGCTCATTTGATAGGCCCAGAAGTACAGTCAAAGCATAGTGAAAATGAGTTACAAAAATCTTCATCCTTGAACTGTCAGGAAAGAAGCCAAACTACACTGTCACTGATCGTTACCTTTAAAGTCTGCTTTGACAGCTGGGATTGCTTCTGGAGAGCTCTGGAGTTTTCTGTGAGGCTTGGAAACGAGTGAAGAGTGAGTTTGAAGAATGGATGGAGAAAAATGTTTGTCCTGTTAAAGGTCAGGGATGGATGAACAGACAGCACTTATGGATGATTATTTGCATCATAATATTGAACTAAAACCATAAAATGAACCTTTGTTACTTGAAATAAATTTTACTGAAATGAAATAAAAGATAAAAAGCTTATTTTATTCCAACTAACTCTCCAGGCAACACTCATGCACTAAAGTAACTTTAACTGAAACAAATGTAATAAAAACACTTTAAAAACTGAACAACAAAGTTACCAAAATTTTTAAAAAAAATTAAAATTGGAAATGTTGCCTAGATAACTAACTAAAATAAATGTAATAATGTTAATGATAATAACCCTGGTAGGGACTGAATTGCTAGTTGATTTGGATCCAAATTGAAGAAAGCACAGATTGAGTTTCAGATTCACATTTAAGTGCTTTCTGATCAGTTATTCATCACTCTTTAGAGGGTGTCCGAGTGCATCATCTTCATTAGGGGGACACAAACACACACGCACATTTACATTTTATTAACATTTAGTCATTTAGCAGACACTTTTACCTAAAGTGACTTACAAATGAGGACAATAGATGCAATCAAAACCAACAATAGAGCAATAATATGTGCTTTGACAAGTCCCAGTTAGTCTAATGCAGTACACTCTGTGTGTGTGTGTGTGTGTGTGTGTGTGTGTGTGTGTGTGTGTGTGTGTGTGTGTGTGTGTGTGTGTGTGTGTGTGTGTGTGTGTGTGTGTGTGTGTGTGTGTGTGTGTGTGTGTGTGTGTGTGTGTGTGTGTGTATATACCCACAAGTCGTGGCCTAATGGTTTGATAGTTTGACACCTAACCCTAAGGTTGTGGGTTCGAGTCTCGGGCCGGCAATACCACGACTGAGGTCCCCTTGAGCAAGGCACCAAACCCCCAAATGCTCCCCGGGTGCCGCAGCATAAATGATGCCCACTGCTCCGGGTGTGTGTTCACTGCTGTGTGTGTGTGTTCACAGTGTGTGTGTGTGTTCACTGCTGTGTGTGTGTGCACTTTGGATGGGTTAAATGCAGAGCACGAATTCTGAGTATGGGTCACCATACTCGGCTGTATGTCACATCACTCACTGCTAGTGTTTGAGGATCTATTTTTCAAAACAAGTCTCAGTTAGCCTAAAGCTGCAGTCACACTAGACTTTTCGTTCCATTGACTTCCATTCATACACATGCGAATGCGTCAGACCGGAAATGCAAGCCCGTGCAAAGATACTTGGCATTTCGTTGCGTAGCAAAGTTCAAGCTTGGTGAACTCAAATGATTAATCGTGATTAATCGCATCCAAAATAAAAGTTTTTGTTTACATAGTATATGTGTGTGTACTGTGTATATTTATTATGTACAAACCTGATTCCAAAAAAGTTGGGACACTGTACAAATTGTGAATAAAAACAGAATGCAATGATGTGGAAGTTTCAAATTTCAATATTTTATTCAGAATACAACATAGACAACATATCAAATGTTTAAACTAAGAAAATGTATCATTTTAAGGAAAAAATAAGTTGATTTTAAATTTCATGGCATCGACACATCTCAAAAAAGTTGGGACAAGGCCATGTTTACCACTGTGTGGCATCCCCTCTTCTTTTTATAACAGTCTGCAAACGTCTGGGGACTGAGGAGACAAGTTGCTCAAGTTTAGGAATAGGAATGTTGTCCCATTCTTGTCTAATACAGGCTTCTAGTTGCTCAACTGTCTTAGGTCTTCTTTGTCGCATCTTCCTCTTTATGATGCGGCAAATGTTTTCTATGGGTGAAAGATCTGGACTGCAGTCTGGCCATTTCAGTACCCGGGTCCTTCTTCTACGCAGCCATGATGTTGTAATTGATGCAGTATGTGGTCTGGCATTGTCATGTTGGAAAATGCAAGGTCTTCCCTGAAAGAGACGACGTCTGGATGGAAGCATATGTTGTTCTAGAACTTGGATATACCTTTCAGCATTGATGGTGTCTTTCCAGATGTGTAAGCTGCCCATGCCACACGCAGTCATACAACCCCATACCATCAGAGATGCAGGCACTGCGCTTCTGGATCATGTTTAGATATGGCTTCTTTTTTGGCCTATAGAGTTTTAGCCGGCAACAGCGAATGGCACGGTGGATTGTGTTCACCGACAATGTTTTCTGGAAGTATTCCTGAGCCCATGTTGTGATTTCCATTACAGTAGCATTCCTGTATGTGATGCAGTGCCGATGAATCTTTGGATGATATTATGCACTGTAGATGATGATAACTTCAAACTCTTTGCAATTTTTCTCTGAGAAACTCCTTTCTGATATTGCTCCACTATTTGTCGCCACAGCATTGGGGGAATTGGTGATCCTCTGCCCATCTTGACTTCTGAGAGACACTGCCTAAAACAATTAGAAAAGGAAAAGAATAGAGAGTGCTAGTGTTAGAGGGTAATTTTTTTTTAAATAAATAAAAATAAAACAATTAGAATATAAAGAATAGATAGTGCTAGTGTTAGAGGGTCAATTTTTTTAAATAAAAATAAAACAATTAGAAAAGGAAAAGAATAGAGAGTGCTAGTGTTAGAGTGGCAATTTTTTTAATAAATAAAAATAAAACAATTAGAATAGAAATAGAATAGAGAGTGCTAGTGTTAGAAGGGTCAGTTTTTTAGTCTGAAGTAGTAAATCTAGGTAAAGGGGTGCAGAGCCAGTGGTGGTTTTGTAGGCAAACATCAATGCCTTGAATTTTATGTAAGAGGCTTTGGTAACCTGGAGAGCAATGTTGTGCTGCTGTTTGAAATACAAACATTGTGTTTCCATTTCTGTGCAATTTTTCTAACTGCAAAGGACAGAGTGGTGTTTAGCTAATTACCCATCATGCCTTGTTTGTTTACAGAATGAATGGCAGACTCCTCTGCACATAACACACAAAGAAAGAAAATATAAAATACAAAACATTATAAACCAACACAAGACAAAACCCCAAATACGGCCCGATGTGAGACTGAAAACATTATATTATTACGTTTATATTTATATTTAGACTGCCTGTTTATGTACAAGGATTCCCAAATGTTTTTGTCAGCCGAACCCTTTTGATCTATATATTAATATTATATAATACAATATACAGCTCTGGAAAAAATTAAGAGACCTCTTGAAAAGTCTCTGGATTTACTGGATCTGATAGGTATGGCTGTGAGTAAAATGTTAATATTTGTTTTATTCTATAAGGGTCTGATAACATTTCTTCCAAATTTAAATTAAAAATATTCAAGTTAGAGCATTTTTATTGCATAAATGACAATTGGTCAAAATAACAAATGTGTTTATTTGTTGTGATTGAAAATCAGGGTTATTCCCCCAAAAATTGATTTCTTAACTCTTCTGAAGTTAAAACACTGGTATGGTAAACATGTCTTTAATGTTATCATCTTATTTTTTTTTTTTTTTTTTGACCAAATGTCAAAAAATGCTTTAAATGACAACATTTTTATTTAAAATCTGGAAGAAATGTCATCAGTAGTTTGCAGAATAAAATAAAAATTATGTTTTACTCAAACACATAACTATAGACTGTAAATCCAGAGAAACTGAGAATTTTCAAGTGGTCTCTTCATTTTTTCCAGAGCTGAATATAATATTTTCTGAAATTTTATTAATTTTAGGGGTTTATGTAGTTTTTTTTTTTGTTTTTGTTTTTGAAAAATACTGTTTTAAGTTTTGTTATTATGTCTAATTACATTCAAATTGCCTTCAGGAAATTACATTTAAAAAACGTGAAACCAATTAAAGTTACAATTCCAAATATTTTACAATCTGCATGTTGCAGTTCTCTTATGTCACATAACATGCAAGTAAGCATATAAAATATTTTTTATATAAAAATATATATATATTGTTTTTTAAATGTTTGTTTTGCAATTTACATTTTGAATTATTTAATTTTTATTAAGCATTTTATTTGTATTGTTATTTAACGTATTTCTTTACATATTTGTCATTTAATTCATTTTCAGTTTTATTTTTTTTATTACATTTTTGTGATTGAATGAGTTTTATTTTGATTTATTGTTTTTTAAATTGTTTATTTTATAATTCTGTGATCTGATTAATTTTCAGCGTTTTTTTTTTTTTTTACAATTATTTAATTTGACATTTTTTGATTAATTTTCAGTATGCATTTTATTTTTATTATTTTTATTTAAAAATTCTATGTGATATTTTCAGTAAGTGTTTTATTTACATTTTTTGTTTTGATTTGAATATTGAATATTTATTGAATATTTTTATGATTGAATTCATTTTAAAAAAATTTAAATTAATTGCATTTTTATGTCTCTGTTGTTGTTGTTGTTTTTTTAATCTCCTTTTCTCTTCTCTTTCAGATGGACAGATCTCCTCTCCACATCGCCGCAGAGCAGGGACACACCAGTGCAGTCGAGATCCTCACCGAGAAGTTCAGGTCATGTGTGTTAGCAAGAACAAAGGTGATCTGCTTTCAAATCATTAATTAATACTTAAATGCACAAATAAAGTCTCAATTAAGTTTAAACAGACAAACGAATGAAAAACAGACACAAATGAGTCAATCCTCTTAAACATAAAAGTGTACGGAGGTATAAAATGAAGGAGGAGCAGCTCATATTATTTGATGAGAAATATTTGAATCCATATTGAAATCTCTGATTTTTGATTGCTAACTTTGAGTGCAAATTTGAGCACAGTGTTGTGTTCTGTGAAGATGTTTCTGATGAATCTCCCGTATGATCCTGTACAGGATGGCAGCACACTTTTGCATATCGCATCTCAGTGTGGTCACCCTGCAACCGCTCTCACGTTACTGAAGAAAGGCGTCTTGCTGCACATGCCCAACAAGGTCCTCAACACATCTGAGAAATGAGTTTATTAATAGACTGATTATTACAAGTTTGAAGATTGGATTTGATCTTGAAATGTGTTTGTTCAAAAGAAGAGAAAGGTTTCTGAAGGTTTTGATTCTGGATCAGACCTTCAGTATTTGTTGTTCAAAACTTCTTAATAAGATTAAAATAAGAAAACATTATTGGAGTAAGTTTTACAAGAAAATACAACTGCTTCAAGATTTCATGTTTAATCCAGTGTTAACTTGCAGTTTATTTGTAATAATTTATAAATTTACTAGCAATTTCTGAATGAAAATTGTTACTATTATAGTATTAATAAAAAAAGTTACTAAAAGTCCAAATTTTTGAATATATTTTAATATACAATATATTACATATATTATAATTATCACTGTATATTAATTACAGTGACACAATGAGCCAGTCCAAAGTGGTTTCTTACAATTGCATGTATATTTGTTCATTTTTATTTATTTGTTGTGGTCAGATAAGAAATCTCACTTTTTAAAGAAACTGAAAATAGAAGGGGATATTTAAATTATTTTATTGTGCTGTTTCAGTCAAATAAAAGCACTTAATGTGTGGCATAATGCTGATTGTTCTGCCTGTTGTTCAGTGTATATCTAGTAGCCTATATTTTGATATGTGACCCTATTTAAAGCTCTGCTAATCCTGAAAAAGTTTTTTTGGATCAGAATGATGCCATCCAATGCTGCTTTGAAAAATTCTTATAGTGCAAAAATACAATGCAGCAAAGTTGCATTAGAGATTATATTTTTGCATTAGATTTTTGCAAATTCAGTGCATGATATACTTTGCACTAAACTGAATTCCTTGCATTATAGGACTTCCAAATCCATATTAAACTTTTGTATTGTTTTCAGGATTAGTTGTGACTAATTGTATTTCTATAATGTGTTCTTGTGCGTGGTTGGATGTTGTGTGATGTTGTTTAGTCCGGAGCGGTTTGTCTTCACGCCGCGGCCAAGAGAGGACACACGGCTGTAGTGAAAGCTCTGCTCCAGAAGGGGGCACATGTGGACGCCACGTCTAAAGACGGACAGACAGCGCTTCACATCGCGGTGGAGAACTGCAAGCCGCAGGTGGTGCAGTTGTTGCTGGGTTTCGGAGCAAATGTGCAGCTCAGAGGAGGAAAGGTAAGAAAAACACATTTAACAATAAGACATTTCAACAAGAGATAAATTACCATCAAATTAAAGGTCATATGATGCAAAAGAAATAAATACTAAACAACCAAACCATAAAAATTATTTCCGTTACTTGAAATAAAACAAGTGTTAACTGAAATAAAATATAATATTAATAAATAAAATAAAATATATATTTATTTTATTTCAGGTAGTTGAGCAAACTAAAACTGAAATACAAATTAAACAGTATTTAAACATATTATTAAAAAAAAAACTACTAAAGCAATTACAATTTTGTTAAATATTAACAGATATAAAATAAAATATATTTAAAAAAAACTTGCTAAATAACAATTGAATACTAATTAGTGAAACTAAATAAAAATTGAAAAAAAAAATATAGATACAAATTTTAAAAAGTACAAAACAAAATTACTAAATACAAAAATAAAAAGAAACTATAAAAAGAAAAGCTAATTAAAAACATTAATAAAACATAATAGTATCTCAATGATTCTAAAATAATACTGTTATTAGTAAATATTGAAATCAACATTAACTGAAATGAATACACTTTAGAAGTGTCATTGTTAACAAATGAAACCTATTGTAAAATGTTATAGAATAATTATTTTCGCACCTGCATGGTTTTATGTTTTACACAGAACAAGAAAAAGTTTTTTTTTAATGTTTTTTTTTTTTTCTTCTTTTTTTGAAGTAGGGAGCTTTGATATCAGGTCCAGTAAAGTTAAGGCTGCATCAATCTGCAAATAACAGCTGTTTTGCTAAGTGTAAAAAAAGTTTATGAAATTTTACAGCGAATAAAAGCAAATTGTGGGTTGATGTGCGTGTCCTCTATAAAGGCGCAGGAAACCCCTCTGCACATCGCAGCCAGAGTGAAGGAAGGTGAACGTGTGGCTGAAATGCTTCTGAAGAGCGGAGCCGATGTGAACGCAGAGCAGCAGGTAGGCGTCACAGGTTCACAGTGTTTAACGAAAGCAAACCTGCCATTAATACAGTGTTTCCTTCTCTGATCAGAACGGAGAGACCGCTATGCATGTAGCCGTGCGTCACGGTGCTCTGGAGATGATACGAGCGCTGATCCAGGAGGGCGGAGACGTGACCTGGAAATCTAAGGTACTTTATTAAACATCAGTCCTGGAGTATAACTGCATTTTAAGGTGAGACCCAAAAACAACAAAAAATTAAATAATAAATAATGCAATTGCATTATTTAAAAAATATTATCTTATATCTTATATTGCTTCTAATCTTAATATTACTTATTAATATTTTTTTATGTTAAAAATGCATTAGAATATGTAAAAATTACCATTAAACAAGATTAATAAATGCTGGAAAAGTATTGTTTATGTTAACAACTGCATTAACTGATGTTATTTCATACAGGTTTCTTAGCATTTATATAATAAAAATTTATAAAAATGTACTATATTTTGTATTTTTGTAATTCATTCATTACGTTTTGTTTATATTTATTAATTCAACCCCAACTATAAAAATAACATACTAAAATGTATTCATTTATTTGTTTTATGTATTTAGTAAAAAAAAAAGTGCTCAAAAGTTATTTATATTTTGTATTTTTTTATTATATTCTTTATATTTTGTTTGTTAATTCAGCGCCCAACTTTAAAAAAGCTATAAGATTTATTTAATTGTATCCTGTATATTTTGTTCATATTCATACTTTAAAATTCAAAACACAACATATTTTTGTATTAAATTCTGTGTATTGTATTTATGTTTTTTAATTAAACAGCCACTTTAAAAAAGCCATACTAAAATGTATTTTTTATGCTTATATATTTATTTAATGAAATGCCTTGTTTAAAAGTTATTATATTTTGTATTTTGTTTTATTGCATTCTTTGTTTTGTATTCTTTATATGTATTTTTTTATTCAAACCCCAACTTTTAAAAAGCCATACTAAGAATTATTTATTTATTTGTTTGTTTGTTTGTTTGTTTGTTCAAAATGTCTTGTTTGAAAGTTATTTAAGCCATACTAAGATTCATTTTTGTATTTGCATTCTCCCCCTTTTTGTCTTCTCTTATATTAGATAAAATTGATTAAAACCCACATTATCTAATTCTAAATCAATATTATCATTTTTGTGAAGCTGTGTAATTATTTTGTGTTGAGGTTGGTGAAAACCCGCTCCACATTGCGGTGCGTCACTGTCACGCTTACGTGGTGGAGGAGGTTTTAAACTCTCTGACCAATGAGAGAAGCCGTCAGGAGGCGGAGCTCTGTGTGCGTGAAGGGAACCAGGTCAGACTCACAGATCAATGAGAAAGACATGATAAACTACAAAAGCACCAGTTAAAACCCAGCTTGCTTTGCTTGTGTTTGTCACCCCCTGCAGAAGGGCGAGACGCCGCTGCACCTGGCAGCTGAGCTCAAGAGTGACGCGGTGCATCAGCCGGACGAGGACACCTGCATCATCAAGATCCTGATGGAGCATCACGCTGACGTCACTGCCGTCACCCGACAGGTGGGCTTTGTGCTGTTTGACAGACATCTTGACACAAAACTGACCAGTAAGCTGGTATTGTGAATGCGTTGTTTCTTCAGAGCAGAGAGACACCTCTTCATTACAGCGCAAAAATCAAAAAGCCGTTCTTCAGGAGATGATAAGCAAAGGAACCCCCCAACCAACCACACACCACAACCAACAAACAACAAAAACGCAAAAATAAAAACAAGCACTGACCGCGAGATCTGCCTCACATCTCAGAAAGATCTCAGACTGATCTGACGCTTCAGTAAGGGCACACCAGTGTTTTCTTTCCTTGTACTTTACCTATTCTTTAAAACATGCATATGACCATATTATAAAACATGCAAAAATGTGCTGATTAAGAAAGTGTTTTAAAAACAAATTAATAATCAAAACTTTTTTTGATTTGAATTGAGTTGGTGACATTATCTTTACTTCATTTTTAAAGTTCCCATAACACTAGTAGAAGTGTTTCTTATTTTAGTATTAGTTATTTTTTATATTTTAAATTAGGTTTTATTTTTATATTTCATTTGTAATTTAATTTAAGAAATTTTGTTATGCCCCTTCATCCTTTTTTTTATGTAACTATTCAGAATTGATTTTTATATTATGTAAATTTAGGTTAAAATTTTCGTTTTAGTTGCATTTTAGTTATTTATTTATTTCCAGTTAGTCATTTTAGTGCTTCAACATACTGTAACATTATTTCAGTTAGTTACCAAAGCAACATATCTAAGTTATTTAGTTTTCGTCTAATATTTATATTTTATTTGATTTTGTTTTAGCTTTATATCAGTTAACAAAAATGTTTTTAATAGTGTTAGGTTGAGTTCACGATAATAATAATTTTTATTATTGTTTTAATTTAAATTGATTTTATTTTTATTTGAAAAGTTTTTAGGTGTAATGTTATTTTTGTTTTACTTTTAGTTCCAGTTTACAGTTTTAGTGCTTAATTTTAAAATTATTTCAGTTGTCAGAGCAACATGCATTTTTGTTTTATTTTATTATTTTGTTATTTCAATTTCATTTTTATTTTTTTTTTAAATTTATTTCATATTTTTAGTTTTAGATTTAGTTAACAATAATAACCCTGGATGCATGTATGCACTGTCAGCTCCACTGTAAGCAGTTTGGTCCGTTAGAGTTTAAGTGTGTTTAATTGTTTGCGTGTGTTCATATTTGTGGGACAGAACGGCTGGTCACCGCTGCTGTTGGCTGCAGAGCAGGGTCACACAGAGGTCGTGAAGATCCTGCTGCAGAACAATGCCAGAGTGGACGTGTTTGATGAGGTCAGAGACGATTAATCACTGAAGTGGCTTATTTCTGCTGCGTTTTTTTTTACAATATTTCTGTTTAGCTTTCATTTGTTTCTCATTTATTTGATTTTGATGTTAATTATTTAAATTTTTAATTAAGCATTTATAAATCTATTCAGTGTGAATTTCATTTTATATAACATATTATACATTATAAACATTAATGTACTGTTAAATAGCATAGGGAAATAAAACTATGAACAGCTGTATTTTTATTGAGTAAAATTAAAATAGATTTTTGTTTGAATATTTAAGTTAGAATTAATTATTTATAGCTGACAGATTTTTTAATAGCAATAATTTAATTATAATAAAATATTAAAATATTTTTATTATATAAATAATAAGTTTAATACAAAATATTTAATTATTGTAGTATTTTAGCACAGTTATTTTACAGTAATTCATTTACCGTAGTATTGTATGCACATGCTACTCCAAGAAACTTGTTTTAGAAATAACAGTATGTATTTGCTAGACAAATTGTAGAAAGTTTTCACTCAGAAATGGCTTGTAAATTTCACAATTACAAAGAAGTAACACAGTATGTTACGTGAAATTTCAAAGTATAGTTAAAAAAAAAAAGTATTTTCTTCTAAAACCTACTCCAATAATCTGTTTTATTTACAACAACAAAATCACTTTTTTCCAAAATCATTGTTTTCTTGTTTACATAATACTAAACAAATTGCGAGATTATTTTCAATGTTGGTGAATTTGTTTTAATAATTAAAAAAACATTTTGTGACATAATAATGTTTTATTTCGAGACTTTTTTTATGGATCTGAATCTCTGAATCTGTATCCTGAAGAAAAGTGAAAGAAAAAAAAAGAAGAAGAAGCACTTCAGAAATAATGAATTGTGGATTTATATTAAATTTCATCAGGAAGGGAAAGCCGCCATTCATCTGGCTGCAGAACAAGGTCATGAAGACATCGTTGACATCTTGCTGGCCCACAAGGCCTTTGTGAACACCAAGACCAAACTGGGCCTGACGCCTCTGCACCTCAGCGCTCAAAACGGCTCGGCGCAGCTCGTCAAGTTACTGGTGGAGACCCATCAGGCCAGTGTTGATGCTCTCTCTCTGGTAAGAACCGAAAGCTCTGTGGAAATATGATAACCTAGAGGAATGAAACTGAGCGGCTTGTTTTCACAGAGAAAGCAGACGCCTCTTCATCTGGCAGCCATCAGCGGACAGCTGGACGTTTGCAGCAGCCTGTTAAACCTGAAAGCTGACATCACTGCTACAGATATTGTGAGTGTAATGAGTCCAAAACACAGACACGTGCAATAAATAATATATTGTGTTATTCTTCAGATTACATCTCAAATCCACCACGATTTAATGAGTGCAACTTCAAAAATTGACTTGCCAGCAAAGTTAAACCACTTTGTGAATTTGTTTTTGTCATCTATCAATTACGTGTTTCCTTTATGTAAACAAAATTTTATTTAAATATGTATAACTCCTAAGTGATTTTTACTTTTATCTAAATAAATGCTTTTTACACAGCCAAATTTAATCTGAGTAATCTCTATAACTGATCCAAATTCAATATAACAGTAAAATATACAAAGAAATAATAATGCACAACTTTTGTACAAATATAGTTATACATATGTAATTTAATTTATATTATATTATATTATATTATATTATATTATATTATATTATATTATATTATATTATATTATATTATATTATATTATATTATGTATACATAGTTAACAGTTAATGGTAAAACGTAACACAATAAATAACATTAAACCAATAACATTATTTGTTGCCATTAATAAACATGAACTAATGAACAACACCTGCAGCATTTATTAATCTAACTAATGTGAATTTCTGCATTTACTTAATACTTTAATACCTTTTTTAAAATTACAAGTTGTATTTGTTAATAATCGTTAATTTGCTGTGAACAAACATGTGAAAATCAACAATTTTTTTTAAGTAAGATTAAGATTAATAAATACTGGCGAAAAAAAAAATATATTGGTAATTAGTAGTTCTTGCTAGCTAATGCATTAACTAATGTGAACAAATGAGACCCTAATGTAAAGTGATAATAAAATAAACCTTAAAATATTTTAAATATTTTAAATAAAAATAAAAATATTTTAGTTCCTATAATAAAACCTGTTTATGAAACGTTTGAGGTGAAATACGATAAATTATTCTAAGTACTAAGTACTTCTATAAGTCGGAGAAGTCATCTTTATAGCTGACAGAACCCTGATAATAATAATAATAATAATAATAATAATAATAATCCTGCTATTTTGTTATTGTACTTGGAATTAAAATATTAAACTTGAAACAAGCCATCTAAATAATTCTCTAAATTCTACATAAAGACACAGCAAAATATTAAAAATAAATATTATTATATAAATATTTATACATTTATTCATATTTGAATCAATTCATGATTGTATATTCATAATTTCACATTTAAAAAGAGTATTTTTTCCTATTATAGCAATGTAAATGCAGCTTTTCGTGGTGTTTATGCTATTCCAGATGCAGCTTTTGTGCTGCCACTGCTGTCTAAAGGAAGTATAAGATATCTAATATATATTCTCAAAATATGCTTTACTATTTTAAGAGAATCTTGCTTCTCGAATTCGCCCAGTCGTGTTGTTCCACTGCCCACTTCTGAATCCTGACAGAACCCTGACAGTAATAACAGTGATCCTGCCGTCGTGGCTCATCTATAGTGGTGTTTGTTTCAGCGCGGTCAGACTCCTCTTCATCTTGCGGCGGAGAACGATCACTCAGAGGTGGTGAAGCTGTTTCTGAGGCACCGGCCTAAATTAGCCAAGCTAGCTAACATGGAGGAAGCGACCTGCACACACATCGCTGCGGCTAAAGGCAGTGTGGCCGTCATTAAAGAGCTGCTCCTGTTTACTCAAGGACCGGTCACACTCAACACCAAGGTCAGACGTCAAAAGTCATTTTATGTTTTATTAGTTTATCATTGAAATACTATTATAAATATTTTAAAGATTATTTTATGTTGTCCACAAAAGCTGCATCTGTAGTAGCATACACACCATGTCACATTTTAGTCGTTTGAGTCTATCATAGTTTTAGTCTAGTTTTAGACATTTCAGGTAATGAAAATGTTTTTGATTTTTTTAATTACCCTGCATATCTTCTGCTCTTTCTAACTCGGCAGGCTAAAGGTTTGTGTCCGCTGCATTTGGCTGCTGCTGGCGGTCACACGGAGTTAGTGAAAGTTGCCGTGAGTTACACAGACAATATATGACGAAGAACATTGTGCTTTTTAACATGATAAAGAACAAAGAACTTTTTAACATGATAAAGAACAATGATAATTCCATAATAGTGCAACTGTATATTGACCTTTGACCCTTTCAGGAGGGCATGACGGCCATACATTTGGCTGCCAAGAATGGACACACTCATATTCTGGAGGTGCTGAAAGACAGCGTTTCACTGAATATCCAGAGCTCCAAGGTGCTTCATGTGAACACATGACCTCTGCTTATAAAGGTTAAGCAGAACAAAAATCTGCTGTCATTTTTCACTATTAGTGAAACATCGGTGTGTGTGTGTGTGTGTGTGTGTGTGTGTGTGTGTGTGTGTGTGTGTGTGTGTGTGTGTGTAGACGGGTTTAACGGCTCTGCACGTGGCAGCCTGTTTCGGACAGGTGGACTTTGTGAGAGAGATCCTGACTAAAGTACCAGCTACAATACCAACAGAATCAAAGATGACGAGCGACGAGACATGAAGCGACAACAGCTGTTAGCTGAGGTGATGCGACACACTACACACACAGAAAAACATCACAATTACAAAAAAAAAACATAAAATCTATAATCCTAATTCTTCAATTCTTGGATGCTCGCTTTATTTGCAGCTTTACATTTTGTTTACACTGCGTTCCAAATTATTATGCAAGTGACAATTCTTCTAGGATTTTGGTACCATCAGTGTCAGATTTTTGTTTGTGTGGTTTTTTCACATCTTTTTTAGATGACTGGTAGAACATTTTTAGACAGGTTTTTCAATAGTTGCCAGGTCCCTTCTTAGGTAAATGGAAACCCTACTTAAAGAGGTTGCTTCCACATTATTAGGCAAGTCGCAGTTCTGGCGGTGCTGAAAGCGTTTGGTGAGGAAGAAAGATCTCCCTGAAGATGAAAAGCATATTGTAAGTCTGAGATGATACCTGTTATCTAAAAGAAAGGAAAACACAAACAAAAAAATCTGACTCTTTATTGTACAGAAATCCTCTCTGATATATGTCACTTGCATAATAATTTGGAACGGGTGTATGTGTTTTTCACTAGGAATTTCAACCCTGGAGTTTGTGATTGTCATTCTAATAAAGTACCAGATTAATTTACGCAGTGAATTTTGAATAACGGAAAAAGGGAAAAGGCAAAGATGAACTGAAATTACAACAGCCGTTATTTAATAAATGACACCACATTTCCAAATCCTGCAGAACATGGCTATTAAACAAATATATAATCAGTTCATGATTATAAACATATAATTAAAATATAAAAACAATAAAATTTTAAAAAACAGTGGCTGTGATTAAAACAATAATTATTATTTTTTCCATTATTTAAAATTAGTGTGTGTGTACACACTAAAACTTATAACAAAAAAAAAACAAACTTTATAACAAAAAATTTCAATTTCAAACAAATTACAAACTAAACATTAAAATATAATAAAAATAAATTGTATAACTGCTTTCAATTTTGTATAAAGTCCCAGTGCAGCAGTAAAATATTATAAAATGTGTATAATAATTTTTATTTTATATTTATATTCTTTATTTGTTATGTTATCATAAATATTCATATTGTACTTCATCAATTTATAATTAAATATATAATACATGTAATATAAATAATATATTTATACATATTAAAATACGGTCTTAAAATACAAAACTCGGTAATTCATAGTATTATTGACACTGCGCTTACTGTGGACTGTACAATAAATACAGAGCATGTCATCTCCATACAGTTTTATACTTTTTCTGTAACCTGAAACTTATTGGCACTTAGCTGTGTAAAGTTTGTCATCTCTGTGGCGCAGGTGATAAGTGTTAATATCTTGACTGTTTTTACTTGATTGAAACATAAGCCAGTACATATTAGTGATGAGTATGAATCATCAGTGCATGATTTATGGTTGTGTGTGTGTGTGTTCAGTCAGGTTACACTCCTCTGCACCTGGCGGCTCAGTCCGGTCATGAAAACATGGTTCGCCTGTTGCTGAATTCTCCTGGGGTTCAGGCCGATGCAGAAACAAACATTCAGGCAAGAGATCAGAAGCACTGCTGCGGCCTGAAGCGTGACGTATGAGCGCGGTTCTGATGGTCCGTCATGTGTTTCAGGGCTCCAGTCCTCTGCACCTGGCGGCTCAGAGCGGACACACGGCTGTGGTTGGGCTGCTGCTCAGCCGCTCAGGAACTCTGCTGCACCTGACCGACAAACGCGGATGCACCTGTCTGCATCTGGCCGCCGCACACGGACACGTGGCCATGGTGAGAGTCCTGCTGGGACAGGGAGCGGAGATCAACCACACAGACACGGTGAGAAGAAAAACCTGACATGTAAAGAAAAATCACACAAGATTATCTCAGATGTTTCTCATAGACAGCAATGAAGTCAAATGGTGAGTGAATGGATGCTTGTGTTGGTCTTTTGTTTCTCAGATGTCTCTATTGAGGAAAAAGACCCTTGTAATCTCAAATATATCTTCTTTAGAGTTTCAGAAGTGACCTCAAAAGTGTCTCAAAGTATGCTCAGATTTCCTTTGCTGTTTTTGATAACTAAAACTAAATGTAATTAAAGTAAAACAACTGTTGCGTCCGGTGTAGACACGGTGTCAGGCTGTTTTTAAGAGGCGGGTCCTTTAAGGCTTCTCAGTAATCGGCCACTGTTATGATTGGCTAATGTCACTGCATAGAAAACACGATCAACACCCCCTGATTATTGTGAGTGTTTTGACAACATAATCAAAATAAAACGGTCATTTCCAGACAAAGCGTTATTAAATAATCTACAAAACAACAATCCACAAACTCCCAAAAATACTACCACACCATCTTTCAACAAATGTTTCTTTGTGAACTCTCCATGACACTGCGCCTCGATTACAAAATGACATGCTCCGAAGTCTGAGCAATCCTCAGACACGATCCGGGATGCCACTAAAAATAAACTATCCACTTGTTCCTTACGCTGGGATCCTTATGATATCTGTACAAATACGTGAACGAGCTGTTTAATCCAAGCGCGTCAAAGCACACGTTCTTTCACTGCGTTTATCATGACGACAGACTCAAACGCGTGGACTGTGTAAGAAAGTGAACGCACATCTGTGTACTGTATCCAGTGTGGACAAGATAGCAGTGATCATAATTTCTATTTGTTTTCTATTGTTTACACTGAACGCCAGTGGGTGGGGCCTATTTCAACTTGTCGCTCTGGGGGCGATGTTTATGCAAACAGCTGTGCCCAGGTGACGTCACCTTGTCCCTCAGAGGGTTATTACATAAATGCTTTTTTATTGATGATGAGGACATTATAAGTTATGAAACTTGCAGGATGTGTCAGACATACAAAGACCTCTCCTGTATCAAAAGATCAAGGGAAATTTGGTTTCTCATGTCATGACCCCTTTAAATAAAGCTGAAATAAAATGTATATGACAAAATTAAATGAAAAAAGCAGCAAAGCTGATGTATGTTTGGTCTGTGTTTCAGAGTGGCTGGACAGCGCTGCATTACGCGGCTAAAGCCGGCTGTCTGGAGGCGGTGTCGTTCCTGGTGGAGAGCGGAGCGTCGCCGTGTGTCGAATGTCATGCCGGATGGACGCCGCTGCAGTACGCCGCTCAGGAGAACCACGAGAAAACAGTCATCTTCCTGCTCAGACAAGAGAAGAACACACTCCGACTGCTGGACGACAAGAAGGTCAGACTCACAGATACACTGTGTGTGAAAAACTGATACACATCACTTTTATTAAAACTGCTTTATGTGAAGGTTGTTTTAAGTCCACCTAAATTAAAAGTCATAATATTTTTTAATGTTCTGTAACAGTTAAGGCTTAAATTAAACTGTTTTTTCTTAAAGTTAAGTTTTGTAATTTTGTCTCAGAGGTAGTTAGTTTTAGTTAGTTTAGTTTGTGGCTTGGAACTCTTTATTGAAGAATTCTCAATGTGTTTTTACGTTATTTTATTTGTGCATATGAATTTTTTTTATAATGGTTAATTTTCATTATTACATCACTGTGTTTTTCTGTAGATTTAGTTTGATACAGCTGTGTTGTATGTTTCATATGATGGCAGGGTTGATGCTTTCATTTTATTCTTAATGAGCAGATGAGACTCACAGGAAGATTTACAGCTTTAAGTGCCTTGTTCTACTGAAAATAAACCAATTCAAATTGAATCCTTTAGCATGTTTTGTTTTGTGTTTTTGTCTGTAGTTTGTGTTCAATCTGATGGTGTGCGGCCGGATGAATGATAATGTGGCTCTGGAGGAGTTGGTTCTTCATTCTCCGGCTCCTCTGGACACATGCGTCCGTCTGTCGCGAGCTCTGACTCTGGCCGCTCTCAGAGAGAAGGAGCGCTCCATCGACCTGCACGCCGCCGCGCGACACTGTGAGCTCATGGCCTCTGACCTCCTGACCCTCGCCGCCTCAGCCGGGGGTCACGGCGCAGGTCTGATCCTCAGTTCTGTGGACCACCGGGGTGCCAGCATGCTGGACTGCTTGATCGAGGGCCAGCAGAAGGCCGTGGTGTCCCATCCGGCGGTGCAGATGTACCTGACAGACGTGTGGCACGGAAACCTGCAGTGGAATTCATGGAAGATCCTGCTGCTGTTCTTCTGTTTGCTGCTCTTCCCTCCACTGTGGGTGGCGCTCTCACTGCCACACAGACACAGGTACACTCTTACACAGTAAACTTCTCACCAAGGCTCCGTTTATTTGATCAAAAATAGTCAAAACAGTAATATTGGGAAATATTATTACAATTAAAAATAACTGTCTTCTATGTGAATATATAGTAGAATGTAATTTATTTCAGTGATCAAATCTGAATTTTCAGCATCATTACTTCAGTCTTCAGTGTCACATTATCCTTCAGAAATCATTCTAATATGCTGATTTGCTGCTCAACAAACATTTCTGATTATTATCAGTGTTGAAAACAGTTATGTTGTTTATCTTTGATGAATGGAAAGTTCGGTAGCACTTCAGTATAGGGACCAATTCTCACTATTAACTTGCTTATTAGCATACCTATTAATAACATATTGGCTGTTTTTAGTACTTATAAAGCACATATTCTGCTTGACCATATTCTACATCCCTAATCCTACCCAATACCTAAACTTAACAACTACCTAAAAAACAAATAATAAGAAAAAAAAAATAATTATAATGAGGCAAATGGTTGTAGTTAATGGTTTGTTAATAGTGAGAACTGGACCTTAAAATAAAGTATTAAAATAAAGTACAAAAGAACAGCATTTAGTTAAAATAGGGAATATATATATATATATATATATATATATATATATATATATATATATATATATATATATATATATATATATATATATATTATAAATGTCTTTACTGTCACTTTTGATAAATTTAATGTCCTTGTTGATTCATACAGCAAAACCTTGAAAATTGTTACTTTAGCATTGTGTATTATTATAGTATTTTTTTACATTTTCATTTCATTTCATTTCATATTAATTTTAATAAAAAAATTTGTGCTTTTGTATTTTTATTACTTTATTTTTTTAATCTTTTTTATTATTTTTTATTACTTGTTTTTTTATATATATTTCCATTTAGCTTAAAAAATATTATTTTCATTTCAGATTTAGTTTCAGTAATTTTAGTTGCCAAGACAACATTTCAAATGGCTCATTTAATATTTATATTTTATTTTATGTATGTTCAATTTAGAATTATTTATAAACTATTATAGTATTTATTAATATTTCAATAAATTAGCTTTTATTTTATATTTTCAGGTTTCATTTTAATTTTAGCTTAATTTGTAGTCATTTTATGTTTTTTTTTTTTCATATTTCTATTCAGCTTAAATTTATTTTTTATTTTAACTTTAGTTTTAGTAATTTTAATACTTCAGTATTTTTTTCAGTTAGTTGCCAAGGCAACATTTCTAATTTTCTAAGTTTGTTTTGAATCTAATATTTGCATTTTATTTTATTTTATTTTATCTTTATTTCACTTAGATCAAAAGGTTTTAAAGTCTGAGTGATCAGTATAGTGATGTATTTCCAACTGAAACAGAATATTGAATAGAGGGAGGGGCTTTATTTTTATTTTACACCTATAATAAGTGTTTATATTCGGACTATTTTAGACAGATTCAGGTAGGTACCTCTGCACAGTAGCCCAGTACCTGCGTGATTCGTCATAGACATAAACACAGAGAAGTAGCTCCAGCTACAAAGTTCTTCCACAAGACGCATGCAATTCTGTTTAATAACTGCCTGAGTGCCAAAAGTTACGGACTGCAGCTTTAAGAAACATAAATTCAGTCACATGTCTTCGAACTTTATACTGCCAGTGTGTCTCGCTTAAGGAGAAATGTGTGTAACTAATTGCTTTAATCTCC
Organism: Cyprinus carpio; assembly: GCF_018340385.1. Taxonomy (NCBI): domain Eukaryota; kingdom Metazoa; phylum Chordata; class Actinopteri; order Cypriniformes; family Cyprinidae; genus Cyprinus; species Cyprinus carpio. The sequence continues at coordinate 26,015,542 of NC_056615.1, read as the reverse complement.
ACTCAGCTTCAACACCATCCCAATCATGAAATTAACGAGTCACCTGGTGTCGCACATCTTCCTTCTGGCCCTGTTCATCCTGACGATTGTGTATCCTCCCGTGAGTCCTCTGTCCGAGGGCCGTCTGGTGCCTGGCTGGTCTGAGTGTCTGTTGCTGATCTGGCTCTGTGGGATGCTGGTATCCGAGCTGACGTTTCCAGGTGAGCGCACCGGATTAGCGTGGATTCGTCTTCTTCTCCTGGGCTTCTCCGGCGCAGCTCTGCTGTGCCACCTGCTGGCGGTCTTCACCCAATGGTGGCCGCCGTCGCACCTGCACTGCCTGTTCGCCCGAAACGTCCTGCTGGCCGTGGCGATGATGCTGGCGTTCATCCAGCTGCTGGAGTTCCTCACTTTCCATCACTTATTCGGCCCGTGGGCCATAATCATCCGAGACCTGATGAAGGATCTGTGTCGGTTCGCTGTGATCCTCATATTGTTCCACACTGCCTTCACACTGAGTCTCACCGCTTTGTGTCAGCCGCTGTATCCTCAAGATTGGGACAACAGCACTGGTAATGTGACCGTTCCGGATCCTTTAAACATGTCTGTGCTGCTCTTCTTCGCCTTGTTTGGTTTAACCGAACCGGATAAAATTCCCGACTTTGAGCGCTCGCCTCCCGCCACGGCCGTTTTGGCTAAAATGGTATTTGGTGTGTATCTGGTGGTGACGTCCATAGTGTTGATCAACCTGCTCATCGCCATGATGAGCGACACGTACCAGCGCATCCAGGCTCAGTCCGACACAGAGTGGAAATTCGGCCGCGCCGTTCTGATCCGCGATATGAGCCGCAAGTCTGGAGTTCCGTCTCCGTTCAACCTGTTCACCAACCTGTTCTACTCCATCAAGGTTCTCTGCAAACGTGCAGGTAGGAGTTTATCTTTTTATATAGAGATTGTTTGCATGTTACTGTGGAAACTCCGGGAAAAAAAATTTTTTTTACAAGAAAAATCTTGTATTTTCCAAATTATTGACTCATAACTGCTCAGAATTTTGAATTTACATCTCACAATCCTAACATTTTTTTCTTTTTCAGAATTCTGAGTTTACATCTTGCAGTTTTGAATTTTCTCTCAGAATTCTAAATTTTACATTCCACAATTCTAGCATTTTTTCTCAGAATTCTAAGTTTACATCTCACAATTCTAACATTTTTTCTCAGAATTCTAAGTTTACATCTTTCAATTTTCTCTCTCTCTCTCTCTTTTTTTTTTTTTTTTTTTTTAACCAGAGTTCTACATTTACATCTCAAATGTTCAGCTTTTTTTTTCAGAATTCTGAGTTTACATCTTGCAGTTTTGTCTTTTCTCTCGGAATTTCAAGTTGACATCTCAAACAATTTTGACTTTTTTTTTCTTAGAATTCTATGTTTACATCTAACTCACAACTTTTGTTTCCAAATTCTATGTTTAGATCTCAGTTTTTTATTCCCCTTGTGTTCAGGGAAGATCTGCTCTGTGGAGTGTCATAATGTGATGAATGAGAATGAAGACACTGAAGGTTTGACAGGCTCTCGTTCTCTAGAGCTGCTGGCTCAAACATCTGTCAGAGGAAACAAGAGGACGCAGATCCTTCCCGAGGGCAAGTACACAATTTCACTGCCTCCTCTTCTTTGGTAGAAGATTAATTTATTTGATCAATTTTAAGCAAATTTTAGATTTTCTGTAAACGTTTAAGATTTTCTATAAAATATCAAACAGAAAAAACTATATAGTTGCTGTATTTTTTATATTGTAAGAAAAATATTGTTTCATTCTGTATTGTGTATTGAAGTTTTATATCTATTAAGATTAATTTGATTTCTACTAATAGTTTACCATAAAAATAGCATTTGCTGCATTCAAATAAATACATATTAAAAAAATAAATAAATATATTATATTATATTATGCTCTGTAAAAATTAAATAAAGTTTAGTGGAGTAAATGCTATTTCAGTCTTCTGCTTCAAAATGTTCAGTTCAAAAAATGTTTTAATGAAAAATACTATGATAATTATTCTATTGTTATTATGATTATTTTAATTTCTACCACTATGAGTTTGCTATTGCTTTATTGAATGAATGACTAACTGAATTAATTAATTAATTAATTAACAAATGAATACAATCATACATACATACACACGTAAATATATTATATTATTCATACTGTAATTCATCAATTCATGGTTAAATGTGTAATGAATATTTAGCAATATTATATATTCATAATTTCATACTTAGTACAGTACAGTCCTGTGTACAGTAATTACATTTATTTTATATTATTTTTATATTATTTTTAGGAAAAAAATAAATAATGGGTTTTGTCATGTGTCAATCTCAAGCAGTCGTGTGGTGTTACTGTGCAGGCGGTCAGGTGGTGATGTCCATGTCTGGAGAACAGGTGCGTGTGGAGAATGTTGTGGATTGGCCATCTGTGGTCCAGCAGTTTTTAGCCCAGCGCAGACAGAGGGACAGATCACAGCTGGAGAGAGATGAATGAATGACCGACGGTTTCACCATGACAGATGAATTTGCACTGCCTATGAACATCAGTCCACCCATCTGAGCCCACATCACTTCGACTTACTGTTTAATTAACACAGTTAGCTTTAGCGCATCACAGCATGTTCCTTTATCTGATATTCACTCCTCACTAGTCACTGTAATCAGATGTAGTTTACACTAGGGGTCAAAAGTTTGGGGTCAGTAAGATTTTTTCAGTGTTTTTGAAAGAAGTCTCTTCTGCTCAACAAGTCAGGATTTGTTTGATTAAAAAAAGAAAATCATAAAATTTTAAAATATTATTACATTTTAAAATAACTGTTTTCTATGTTAATATATTGTGAAATGTAATTTATTTCAGTGATCAAATCTGAATTTTCAGCATCATTACTCCAGTCTTCAGTGTCACATGATTCATCAGAAATCATTCTAATATACTGATGCGCTGCTCAACAAACATTTCTGATTATTATCAATGTTGAAAACAGTTGTGCTGCCAAATATTTTTGTGGAAACTGTGATGAACTATTTTCAGTATTCTTTGATGAATAGAAAGTTAAAAAGAATAGCATTTAACCCTCTGGTCCTCCTTATTTGGGAGACACAATTGTGGTCTTCACAGTCAAAAGTGACCGGACACCTAAAATGTATAAAAATATTATTGATTTTGTATTTTGAGAGAATTTCATGGTACTAATTAATATTAATCCAATAATTATGATTAATTTTTCCCACTGAAAATAATACAATATTTTTTTCTTCAAGTTTTTTCTATTAATTTTAAATTATGGCAGTATTTCATGTTAAAATAGAGACAAGGCCTTTAAAATCCAGTTTTTGAAGCCAGATTAGTGCCATCTGGTGGGAGTAAAATAAGAAAAAAATCTGCATTTCAATTATTTAGCCCACAGATTCCCATAAAGCTCTATATAAAAGGCCTATAAATTCTCTAATTGTTTTTAGACATAAATACTTATTTTTATTAAGTTGTGGGTTTGGATATATATTTAGACTTTTTTTAAAGACAACTTTTTGTAAAGGTTTAGATTTTTTTTTTTTTTTTTTTTAATGTTGATTTAAAGCGTCAGTTTTTGAATTATTACTACAGTCAAACTTGAACACAGAGAAAGCATTTTGTTACACAAAACAAAAATGTAACAAAAATGAACAGGAATGTTTTATCAGAGCTTAATACTTCTGGCTCTGATCTGATTTCAACCTCTTATTTAAATTTTCTGACTCGTTATGACTATATGGTTATAGCCATACCAATTCATTTGAGTGTGTGTGTGAGTGGATGTGCCTGTTTTGCACTCTTGATGTTTTAGAGTGTAACCCCTTCCTTGCAGTCCACTTTTTTATTGCATTGTAGTTGAATTATTGCTTTTATTTTACATATTTGCTGTGTTAGTCACACCAGTTCAAGTCAAGTCAAGTCACTTTTATTGTCACATCACCACAGCACATGTGCCTTGGTGAGTGAAATTCTTGGGAGCGTTCTCCAAAAATTGCAGAAACAATTTACATATAACCATACAGACTTCAGCAGATGACAATGTGCAATATGCACATACATATAGTCAGTCCACACAGTGTACTATTAGACATACTTACAGTCAGCACTACACATTACACACAATATGTATACATACAGTTAGCAAAGGTGTGTGTGTGTGTACAGTATAAGTGTGTGTGAGTGGATGTATTGGTTTTGTTTTTGATGTTTTAGAGTTTCACCCCGTAATTGCTGTGTACTTTTTTCTGCATTGAGGCAGATTTGTTTTTGCTAAATTTTTGTGTTTTTGTCAGTTTTCACATTCATTTCCTATGGTCGTTCATTTTTGACAGAAAAGACCACAAGTGTGACTATTTTTTTTATGACCACTTAGCCTGCTCGAATCAGGCCCTTGATTTTTTTTGTTCACATTCCAAATCCAAATTATTATTATTATTCAAAACAGAAAATGTTTCAGTGAAAAGTGACTGAAGAGCACCAGAGTTAATTAGACAGAATTAAAGAATTAAGACAGAATTCTTTTGTAACATTATAAATATCTATAGCTGTCACTTCTGATCAGTCTAGTGCATCTTTGCTGAATAAAAGTATTAATTTCTTTGAAAAAAATCTAAAAAAATCTTACAGACCCCAAACTTTGGAAGGTTGTGTACATGCTTGTTATTGCTGTATTCCTGCTTGATATCTAATTTTTACCATCATAAATGTGTTTTATGGGCTAATGCTAGAAAGATGGCATACTGTACAAGGAAGCCAACTGCAATGCTTGCATTTGTTTTTCAAGCCATCCACTCGACAAAAAGAAGTGACCAAAAGCGCTTCTCATGTAGGAAGTTGAAAACCTTGGAGAAAACACTAAAGCACTGCCAGGAATATGTTTTACAGTGTTATGTTATGTTCTTGTTTTATTGACATAGGAGAATGTCTTTATTTGTTCTTTTTTGTTTTTGTGTTTTTACAAATGAAATGAAATTCACATGTAAAAGATGCGTGCTAAATATAGGTACATATAGCTGTATAATACCTTTATAGAAATGATACGAAAACTCATATTACCAAAACATACTTAATACTTCATTACTAACTTCAGAAGTGCACCTGATGCTGCCTGACTGCCTTTAACTGTTGGTCACATTTAGGCTGTTTTTCCATGATATCTCATCGAGCAAAAGATCTGAGCTTTCTTATGGTCCCGATTTTACTTATAATTTTACTTATACTTATGTTTACTTATGGTTTTAATTATGCTGTATCTGACATGATCTCGGCAAACCTCATTCTGTTGTTGTTTTTTAACTAGTACTAATATGTTGTCAACACCGTTAAATCATGTCACGAAAACAGAAATAAAAACAATGTGGATAAAATTGTAAAGGCTACCATACAGTTAATATTCTCGCATATTTAACCCTATAAAGCCTACTGTATCATACTTGATCATGACTTATTAAAGCCTCTGAATCATGAACATGATCAAAACTTTGCTAAAAAACTTGTCACACATGATCTGCTACATGCCTTCTGTCTCTGATTAATAGCTTGGACTTTTTTAGCAAGTAAAAGATCTTTTTGTAAAATTGTACAAAAAATATAAGCTGCAGCTATCTAATTTTTTTTTATTATTATTTTTTTTCTGTGGTATTAAATTTCTCATATGCCACTGTTATTAGTAATATAACTTCTAATGCCAACTTCCAAATATGACACTTTACAAATTAATACAAATTATGAACGCACATATTTTATTTTATTGTAAATGTGTTTATTTTAAAACATCTATTTAGTCATTTTTTTCTGACCATCAAGTGTCAGTCACTCTCAGTGCCAACTGGCAGGAACACATGGCAAATTCTAACCATTAATTTTTAAGATAGATGAAGTGCTGACAATTCATACAATTATTTCCACACATAGGTGGCACTGCGGGGGGCCTGTGATAACCTCCCCTTAGCCAGAGATATTGTCAAAATAATCAAAAATAATCAAAAATTGGCCATATTAAGAGGATTTAGCATTTCTGTTTCCTGTTGCATTATTATTATTAGGCCTATTATTATTAGGTTACATTTATTATCAAATTACATGAAATAATTGTCCCGTAATAATTTAATAGCGCGCCACCGCGTGAAAAATGTTTTTATAAAGTAAAAAAATAAATAAATAAACAGGTCTATTAATTTATACAATGAATCTATGTATATATCTATCTATCTATCTATCTATACACACACAAACCACACCAAGTACATAATTATTTATTATTTAAAAAAAGCAAATTACAAACCATAAGACACCATAATACAATAGATTCAAAATAAATGCTAAATTAATTGCAAATATATTCAAATATATAATTATGATTAGTAGTATTTATATTATTATACATAACTTTTTATATATCACTTTTTCACTTTATAATAAAAAACATTGTTTTAATGCAAGATGTAATTTAAAGCTTTATTATATATTTTTCTTAAATCTCTTTTCCCCTCAAAAAATTAATATATATTATATTATATTATATTTATTATATTATTCGTAATAAAATTCATATTGTTTTTGTGTAAAATGTAAACCTTTACAATATTCTAAAAAATTCTAATTGTCCATCTAAGAATTTGCTTAATTGTCATAAAATTAATGCCACAATGCAAATATATTATTATTATTATTATTATTATTATTATTATTATACATAACAATTTTTCATTCTAAATGTAATATTAAACATGTATACAGTATATTTTAATTTTTAATTGTCATAAAAGACAAAAATTACAATTCTAATCTATTATATAAATATATAACATTTCTATAAAACATTTTTAAAATGTTCTCTCTCTAAAAAAAAACTCTATACACAGTTGTGGTCATTTTTTAAATAGAAATGTTTCATATAATCCACAAAAACTCAGGAGGAAGGGACATTCAGAACTGAATTTATCTAAATATGGACTATGGATGTGCGTTTTGCTATGGCTGATGTCCCAGAGGCCTGTTTACCGGGTGAGCTTTATGGCATTCGTCCCACAATACGGATTACTCTGCAAAGTGACTTTTCAGGGCTTCTGCCCAGAGTTTGGAGGGACTTTTGAGAAGATGAGAACAAGAGGGAAGGGAATGGTGAGCGACGGAGAGAAAACCAGCAGGCCTGAATGTCTGTCATTGTCCAGCGAGACTCACTTCATGACAGAACAACTGCTGGAGAGAGAGAGAGAGACAAAAGACAGAGAATGGACATTGCTATACTGGGAGATGTAGTTTTTCTTTGTCTGCATGAGTGATGGAGATGCTTAAGATTGCAAAGAGGCTTCATTTGATTTAATAACTACAGAAAGCAACCGATATCCACTCGGATCAGCACCGGAGAGACTCTTTTTCTTTACTTCTTTTTAAATATTGGGTTTGAGATGTATTCAATGTTGAATGTTTAACCTCAAACCACTGGATGTTAATGTTTTATTTTCCATGGGGAATAACAGTCAGATCCCCCCCCTGACTGAACCATGTGGGAAATTGAATTGCAGAGTGTAACATGAAGTTACACAAGACAGAATCTAAATGAACAAACTCCTTGCATGTAAAGATCAGATGGAGTTAAACGGCTGGAGTCTGAGCTGATGAAACAGAATCTGAGATTCTTTTACATATTTCATTAAAGCTCTGAAATGTGGACTGATGGTCGGAAAGAGTCTCGGAGCAGAGAGACGTCAGTACACACACACACACACACGAACAGGAGCACAAACACAGAAGAATGTTCCATTTTTAGAAAGCTATGGAGAGCTTCATGCGGTGCCTGCTCTGTGGGGTTTTCATCTGAGAAAACTCAGTCAGCACTCTGAGACATTTGAGAGCAATTGATTACAAATCGGCTTTTCACACTTAAAATTGTTAAACTTAGGTTAATGTATACACTGCTTCTCAAAATTAGCACTATTAGTAGTGGTAATTTTTTTAAAGAAAAAAATTATATAATTAATCATTAAAACTATTCATTTTAAAACATAAAAATAAAAATAAAAAATTTCACATTTTAAAATTTACCCTCAAAAAAATCTATATAAATATTAAAACAGCATTCGGTCTAGGAAAATCTGGATTTCAAAAGTGGGATTTCTAGACCTGTGCTCAAAATTAATAAAATCTAAATACAGCAGGTCATGGAATCTTTTATATTCAATAGAACATTTTCATTTCTTTTCAAATTTATTTATTCTTTTTATATATATATATATATATATATATATATATATATATATATATATATATATGTTTTTTTTTTGTTTGTTTTTTTTCAGGAAAATAACCAATTTCTGCAATGAATAAAATGTTTTACTGTTTCATTACTATAATATAATACCTTATAATTTCACTGCTAGGTCCTAGTATTGATTACTATTATTTTAAATTGTAGAAAATAATGGAAATAAAGTAATAAAAAAGAAAATAGAATTTAAAAAATGTAAGAATTTTATAAATATAAATATTTTTAAATTATATACATTGACAAATAATTTATACAATATATAACAATTTCTATAATGTATTAATGTCTCATTAGATTTTTTCAAGATTTCAAAAATATATAAAAATATATGATATTTTGTGTTTTTAATGAAATTTTTTTTATTTCTTAAAAAGTAAACATCCGTTTGAGTGTGAGACATTAAATTTACCACAAGAGGGCATCGTTTCCTTCATAATGTAAATAATGTACAAATGATTTGTGGAATAAGGCTATAAAGAAGTGGCTTTCTAAATAATGTAAATACTTTGCTGATGTCAAATAATGTAGGAACATCACTAATATACACAATAATAAGCATACTAGTTATCTGACACCTATTTAGCATCTTGCTTTTAAACTCTACTTTTTATTTAATGTTTTTAAAGTTAAGCCCATTAATATATCAGTTTCTCAAGTGTTTTTCTTACCTCATGACACTGTGCTAATGAGAGCAGTGAGAATTAAATGAATGAATGAAATTTTATGAATCAGGGTTGAAGTGAAGATGAAATGAGTGATTTTCCTCACAAAGCTGATATTTCTGTTCATTCACAGGCTTCTTCATACAGTGGATTACCAGTTAAATTGGGGACAAATTTGGGACCAAAAATGACCTTTGACCACTTTGACTAACCATGTTTTGCTCACGTGTTTTTCTTTAATTGCTAATGCAATCTTTTTACACCACAGACTGAACTAAATGAAGCATTGCTTGGTAAGTGGTTAATCTAAATTGATGATATCTAATTGTGTACTTAAATTTAACAGCTGAATAATTTTTTGTTGATTGTAATCCATTGCATACCTTTCTATCAAAATTATCTGACATTATCAAGATGAATTTGTTCTGACACAGTTTAACTCTGAGTTCTTTTCATATTTTATTACCATTTTCTAAACTATCCCAAAGGGGTCTGAATAAATTTTAGTTTGACTATGTATGTACATATATATATATACTGTATATGGGCTGTCAAATGATTAATTGTGATTAATCGCATCCAAAATAAAAAAATGTTTACATAATATATGTGTGTGTACTGTACAACTGTGTTCATTTATTATGTATATAAAAATACACACACATACAGTATATATTTTGAAAATATTTATATGTATAACCATTAATATATATATGTATGTATATATTAGTGCTGTAAAATGATTAATCATGATTAATCGCATCCGAAATAAAAGTTTGTTACATATGTGTGTGTGCTGTGTATATTTATTATGTATATATAAATACACACTCATGCATGTTTATATTTAAGAAAAATATGTGACGGTTATATATTATATATATTTATATATCATGTAGAAGAACTATTAATTGAGTACACACAGTAAACATAAAACCTTCATATTTTTTACAACTTTTAGTTTTCGAACATGGTTTAGTTTTCTGACATGGTTTACAACTTAAGATACCAAGATATCTGTAACACTTAACAATAAGCTTCCAATTGTAAAAAACACATTATTTATCATGAACTAACAATAAAAAATACTCCTAAAGAATTTATTAGGCTTAGTTCATGTTAATTTCAACATTTATTATTACATCATTGATCTTTAAGTTCATTTGTATTTTAAAACACAATTTTAAATGTAATTTTCATAGTAATTTATTACTGATTATAAATTCATTTATTATTAATACATTTATTTTTTAATGGTTAATAGTTTATTTAATGGATTAACAATGATCAGATAATTTTTTACTATCGTAAATAAAGATGAAAGAATACAATAACAGACGGGCTGCTCGTTGTTAGTTAATGCACAACTAATGGTACCTTTTTGTAAAACCATTACCAAAATGTTTATTATTTAATGTTCATAAACTGCACATAAACTTCAAATAAACTGATGAATCCTTCTTGCAGGTTTCTTTTTATTTTATTTTTTATTTTTTTTGTCACAGGTGAGTCATTTAAAGTGTACTAGCAATACTGATATTTCTAGCACTGGTTAAACTGGTTTCACTGTCTGTGACCTTTAACACAATTGTTTTCACATGCTAATATTCCTCCTTTACACAGGCTCCACTCACACTTTCTAAGAGCATGTGAATTTGTGCATGCAAAATTTACCGTTATTGTTTCTCCGTAGTTTCAGAAATGAAATTATCTTTTGCACACTTATTAGAAAACACCTTTTGTGTGTGTGTTACAAAACATCTGAGCTTCAGTGTGTGTGTGTGTGTGTTTGTGTGTGTGTTAATTTTTTCTCCACTAAATAACTCTCCCACGGGCCTGGCTCAGTGTGGATTCAGTGTCTGGTAAGTTTTTCTCCCTTCATGAACTGTTTTGCACATGCTGAATGCTTCATAAATCATATTCTGTCTGTTTACAGCAATTATGCAGATAGTCATATATTCCATATGACATTTGCTTGTTTTTTCATAAAAGCAAACACAAGCTCTCTTTCATCAATCACTTTTTTTTAAAATGTTCAAAAATAACACCATTCAAAACAAATTGAAAAAAAAACTCACTTAATCAAAAGTGCATCAGTCAAAGTCAATGGAAATGCTGACGTGAAGAAATGTAAAGGTGCCAGAAAATTATTTCTGCTTTATGCAGCTCAAAATAGTTTATTAAAATTGCTGCTGTATTTTCATTGAAAAGCCCACTGAGGATTGTCTGTGGTTGGTTTCAGATTGAGGTTTGATGTCCCGATGCATGGAGAGGAAAGGATATTTAGAGACAGAGATACTGAATCCTCGTTGACATTCACGCTGCATCTTGAGGATTACCAGAGGAATGAGACATTCTGACACATCTAAATTAAACCCGCCGTCCCCACTCAAATCCACCGAGATGGAAACAGGCCACACTAGTCCCGCTGGACACTGCAGACCATCAACCACCAAACCAACACTTGCTATAAGACAGTTTATGCCAATGCTTGTATTTCCCGTTCAGTTCAACCGCTGTCACAGGCCTTTGAGTGAAACTCTAGCGCCACCTTGAGCACTGAGGATAGTCACTGCCACAGTAATGCATCAGAAAAACAAAAAGTTCAGGTGAGTTTATCTTCCAAATCGTTGGTACACTTGTGCAACTCATTTGATCTACAGTAGCTTTTAATGTGAGAACATTACATTTCTTTATTCACATAAAATCTTCCCTTTTGCAGCTGCCACAGCAATGCATCACCCTCCTGTTGTGCTGAAAACTGGGTACAACTTTTGTGTTCGGGGGTTACTTTGACCCCATACTGGTTCCAAATGCAATTGGGCAAAAACTGACACTATGAAAAACAAAGATTCATGCAAAAAAGTCTATTGTGGATTTAAAAAAAAAAAAAAAATTACACAATGAAAAGCTCAAAAGATTTGTGTAAAAACTGAAAAGCCTGTTAGAGACTAAAAATATTAAGTTAATAATTCCCATCTGTTTTATTGTGTTATTTCTATTGTCTTAGGGATCAGTTTCACCCATATTTTAATGTTCAGAATTCACTACACAGACACAAACAAACAAACAAATAAAATAAATAAATAATCAAGTGTGGTTGCACACTTAGGTGTAAATACCCAAAATTAAGTAAAAATATTATCTAATATTAGTACTTAGTGTAAATAATGTTTATTTGTACTTCCTCTGCTATTTTATTGGCTTTTCTCAAACCCTTAACTGGGTAAGACAGAATGTAATAATGAACAACCAAAAAAACTCGACTAGATAAAGAAAGTGAATTTTCCTTGAATGATTAATAAATTACGAGTAAATTGTAAGTATTAAAGTTCTCATGTAAGTCATATTTTATTCTTCGACTAGCTACAGTAAATGTTTTCTATTTTTTAGTGTCTTTAGTGTTTTCCAAAGTGTTGATTTTTGGCAAACTGCATGGAAACCAATGAGGGTCAATGGTGGAATCAATATGACTGCATACGTGTTGAAACTTTGCATACACATTCATTCACCCTAAATGCGAAAAAGTTACCTAATTTCAACAAGAAATAAATGATTTAATCAGTATTTTGATCATTATGAGTCATATAAGTATAAGAAAATGACCCCAACACAATCTGCATTGTGTAAAGTTGTTGAATTGCTTATGAGCAATGTCAAACAATAAAAAACAATTAAATCAACAAAGATTTTCTTGCAAACAACTGAAAAAACAAAAGTGTTCTAAATGTTGAAGTATTTAATAATTACCCTAGAAACCTGTTTGTTTACATGTTATTTCCTTCCTTTATTTTGATTGTGTTTTGTTCTCCTGAGCTCATTTTGAGCCTTTTTAATAAGGTTACAACAATGCCGCAGATTTACTCTAGCAAAGACATGCTCGGGGGACAAAACACTTCCTTCTTGTTTTTTCCTGGAACTGAATCAGAAGGGCTCTTATCCCGGTTAAAGTAGACCATGTGAACAGAATAAACAAGTGTTTTGTCTTAACACAGTTTCAAAAGAGCAATCAAACACCAATTAAAAAGTCAATCATAGGGAATTGTATGGACTTTTAGGCAAATGTAGAGTGTACAAAAAGTTCAGATGAGTTCATCTTCCAAAACCTTTGTATACTTGTGCAACTCAGTCGCTGTACAATAGCTTTTGATGTGAGAAAACAGCATTTTTAATCTTTATTCACAGAAAATTTTCCCTTTTGAAGCTGCTCTCAAATCTCATTCGCACACATTAAATTTGGTTATTACATTTTTATCCCTGATTGAAAGGCCATCAACAGTAAGAACTAAAAGAGAAATAATTACAGGATTATCTATTCACTTTTAATTGTTTAATTTTTGATAATGAGAAGTAGTTTTGGGGAAATACAACCAGTAAGTTTCAGTGTACAAAGTTCTAAAAACAGAAAAGTTTTTCCTTTGCATTTCAGAAAAGTTTAAACTACAGAATACAATGTAGTCAAAACAATAAACATTCACAGGTGTCTGCGTTAATGACCAAAAATGCTATATTAAACGCTGTAGTAGGCAAAAAGTACCTGGATGATACTACTTTCAGTGAGATTCTGAAGTGCGCATCTGACGGACACTTTACTATCCCATAAGGCCACGGGAGAGGATTTATGGATGGCAGTGAAGCGATGGAACTGACTCTGGTAGGTCTCATGACAGTGACAATATGGCAGATGTAGTACATACGAATTTCATACTATCCATATTCATACTATATAGAACTTAATGTTTTTAACGGTAACTCAAATGGAGTACCTAATCAAACAGTATGTGATTTCGGACACACTGTTTGTAAAGAAAAACTATACACCTGCACACAGACCTAAGACTGAACACATATTACGCATGTGCATAACATCATGATTTTCACAAATTCACTTTTTTGAAGTTTACTAAGAGACAACAACAGCATTGTTTTCAGGATCCCAGTATAGCATTGTCATGTAAATCAACAGCCAAAATGCATGAAAAGTTTTAGTTTTTAGTTGAAAATGGTGTCCTGCAAACACCCTCTTAAAAGAGGCATTTATTTCAAGAATATTTACAATTTCTGTGTAATTTTATGTTAAAAATAAGCTAGATAGGGAGCTCCAGCGAGAGCTGCAGCCTGTGAATATAAATGCGGCGTGATTGGTGGAGCCCCATTAACCCTATATGGTACACAGTTGCCATACTTATTTCCTTGTTATTCTGAAAAAAATATAATATATTGCAATATGGTAATTATAAGGACCGGCCTTAGGTAGTTGATGATGTGCTGTTTTAAGTCAAATGGCATTTGAATGTTCCTCCAAAACACTTTTTCCCACTGTCACCCTCACATGGAGGACACCTGTTGAAGTGCTCCAGAAATTGCTCTGTGAACCTAATTTCTGAATATCTCTTCTCAAGGGTTTTTTTTTTTTTTTTTTTTGCATTATCTTTTAGTATATTGCATATATTTTTATTCACAAATCAACATTGTCTAACATAGTTTCACTGTACATTGAGAACATACCAATGTTACCATATGGCAATGCTGTACTACAGTAGAACTGAAGTGATGTATTCCCCCATTGGGATTTTTTATAGACAGTAACATCAATAATATGATTGCAGTTATTTATTTATTTGAAGTGTTCATTGTAGTATAGTTGTATCAATGCATGAATAAGAAAATATCTTATTCTTTTTAGAAAATTAATACAGCAATATTTCACAGAAAGGGCAATAGGAAGAGTGCAGAGTTGGCTCTTCCATGTGATGACAATAATGAGGATGGGCCTTCAGTGACTGTAACGATGAGTGAGTGTGTGTGTGTGTGTGTGTGTGTGTGATCTGTCTGTATGTGTGTGGCAGATTTGGATGGAAATTAAGATTGGATGCATCAATTTCTAAAATAAATGAGCATTTCAATTAAAAAGAAAATCATAATTGAATAGAAAAACTACTTTTTTGGCCATTTTCCATTGTTGGCACAATATGGCAATGTTTTCCAAAATACCCAAACCAATTATTATTATTGTTTAAAATCTGTTTTGATTTGTATAATTGAAGCTATTTCATGTAATAAAAAAACGTATTTGAAATATATATATATATATATTCATGGTTAGAACAAAATGCCTAATTGTTCCGCCGGGTGTGAAAGTGAAGGAAGAGAAACAGAGACTCCAGATAATCACACACTTCACACGGATGAACAATAGCGGTCTGGAGCTCGGCCAGGACGCGGAGCCCCCGCACTCTCCCACCGCAGCAGATCGACTGCTCTCCTCCGCTCAGAGTTTATCCACACAATGGCTTCCTGTCGCGGCGGTGTGTAGTCTGCGCGCGGGCCGCGATCCCAGCGAGCGGAGCGGAACACGCGGACCTGTTTGTGTCGCGCTGCTGGGTGACCCTCCTTCCTCCAGACATCCATCAGCCCTCAGCGCACAACATCTCCCTCGAGCCTTCATTAAAAAAAAAAAAAACAAACCACACACAGTTTGAACAATAAAAACAACTAACAACACCCAAAAAGAAACAATACTCCTAACTTTACCAAAAAAGAAAAAAAATAAACACATCACTTGATGGATTAATAAACACAGCTGGGTTTAACTGAGCAGGTGATTTAGAGGAGACAATGCTAAACTAAACGAGATCAAGTCAAACATTTGTCTTCCAGAAAGCAATATTAAGAGCAAATATGAATGTTTGCCTAAAAATCCCCGTTTCCCCATCTTTATTTAGTTTTCAAATAAGGCAAACACACCTGAGGCCCAATTTTTAATATTAAGATAGGCTAATGATAACAATAACAAAAATATAATGTAATTAAAAATGGTAAGATGGGATCATATAGTAGCCAGACAGTAGGCTATAATATTTTTCCAGGCATACATTTTCCCAAATAATTTGTCGAATTTGTCATTTTTGATAGTTTTGAATAATCATATATTTAAAGTATATTTATACACTATTATATTTTTATTAGTATATTAATATAAAATACTTTTTATTAAATTTTTTTTAGTAAATTCTGATATAGTTTTTTATTTTTATATTTCATTATTTTTAGATTTTATATCATCATATTTTTTAAACAGTTTTTGTTTTAGTTAATTTTTTAGTCATTCATCATGTGCTTTTGCCATTTTTATCATTTTCTTTCTTTCTTTCTTTCTTTCTTTCTTTCTTTCTTTCTTTTTCTTTCTTTCTTTCTTTCTTTATCATTTGGTATTACTATGTTGTTATTTCTCCTGGGGACCTATAAGTGAATAACGATTGATATAAGGTTGACTTACACTAAAAAAAGAACTTAAAACCACACATTTTCGATCAGAACCTGACCCCAGAAATCCAATACAGCAGTTTCTTGTTGACTTCAGCGTGTGAAACGCACACAGACGTGATCAGAACCTGTTTCCAGACCTCCAGGAGACGCTGAATTTAAACAGGAGCTTTGTGTGCGGACTGATATGTTGCTGTATATGTTATCTCCTGTCAGAGGTCACAAGCAGCAGAGTGGTCTGCGAGAGACTTTGACGTGCTGTTCTCAACGGAGATGGCGTGATTGAACCAGAGATATGCTCAAACAGGAAGTGTTTCGTGAGATTTCCCACTGCTTGTTATTCTTATAGATGTATTATACCCAACACTTCCACATGGTGCTGTCAGCTTCCCTTCTGTATCCCAGCACTGACTCACACTTTTTTTTTTATCAAAGTCAAGACTGAATATATATTTTACAATAAAATATACACATATGCAGGCTATACTAACTTACAACACTCAAATGCACTCACATACATGTTTGTGTAGTTGCTGGGGAAAGTTACTGATCATTTCGAGACGTCATCATCACATCCTGTGTTTGATTGACAGCTGATGGGGCGGCACACACAGGTCATGCCCACGGGCCTGTCATAATTAGGACAGAGTTTACTGAATGTGATATATTGATTATAGTTATTAAGTATTCTGAACTGCATGAAGTGTGTAGTAAGTAGAATAATGTACATAATGTATTATATTATATTATATTAAATTTCATATGATATAAAATATTTCACATATTCAAAAGAATATTTTTATATGTTATGTTTTTTTTTTATATATTCAATTTAGATTATATTTTAATTTATGTGCTTGTTATTTATTTATTTTTTTATTTAATATTCTTAATATCTTAAACTTATTTCAGTTAGTTGCCAAGACAACATTTAAGGTTTTGATCATTTTTCTTTTTTATTTTATTTCAGCTTTATTTCAATTAACACTTTTTTAAAATTTGTTAAATTTTTTTTAAATTGATTTAGATTATTTTTTTCCCATTTTATTTGATTTATTTATTTGATAATTTTGTTATGTGGTTTTGTCTTTTTTATTAGCTGTTTTTTTTTTTTTAATAGCACTATTTAAGTTTATTTTTATTTCAGCTTTATTTCAGTTAACTGTATCAGTTCTCATAATGCATTTTCGGTATACATTTTTACTATCCAACCCTGTTGTATACTATATACAGTGTACGATATATTTTGTACATAATTACACATTCATTCTTATTTGTCTCTGTCCATGGCACCTCAGCAGTCAGGTGGCGAATGACGTCGTTACCTTTAAATTCTAAACCCCGCCCCATATGCAAATGACGCTCCATATCAGTCGACGGAAGCGGCTCGCGTCTGTCAGACAGATTTCGCCTTTAAAGGCGCATTAAAACAGCGGCAGAAGTGCAGAACCCGAGAAGAGCAGCAACAGAACTAGCACAACAACATCATCTTCATTTCTGACAGAGAAATAAACACAGCAACGCGCGCGTCAGGGTGAGTGTGTTTACAATGTTAACAATGTTACAGTGTCGCGTTTACGCTGCGGCGGCGGCTCCTTTGATCGTATGATTGATGTTCTGCGCGTTCTGTGCGAGTCATCATTTACAACCGACTCTTCACGCCTCTGCAGCTCTGTGTGATATTAGCAGCTGATTGGTCACCTAATCACTGCGGTATTTTGATTCATATCTGCGCGCTTTATGAATGTTCACAGATGCATTAGTTTCCATCAGCAGCTATAGGCTACATTAAGACTTTGAATAAATGCTGCATGTCTGTCACGGGTATGAAATGTTCGTGGCCCGTCACTGGTGCAGATGATGTTGACCGTTGCTGGTGTATGATCCATAAGTTGTATATGATAGTTGATCATATGTGGATGACTGTAGTTTTATAGCAGCAGCTGTGTGGTTTCCTGACATCAGTGTTGAGTATGTGATGTCTAAATGTGAACCTGCTGGTGGCAAGAGAGCTGATGGATGACTGTTACACAACTGAGAGTTTACTGCTGTCCTGTTCACTTTCACTGGGGTCTTGTGCACTGAATCTCGCTTTGAGCTTCACTAACGCTCTCTTTTGCTCTCAATTTCAGGAGGGAGATAGTTGCAGTCTTACTAACATATTAAAATACCTAAAGCACCACAGTATAGCCATGTTTATCACATGGTTTCTATCTATCTATCTATCTATCTATCTATCTATCTATCTATCTATCTATCTATCTATCTATCTATCTATCCCATATTTTTAGATTTTACATTTTTACTTTAGTTTAATATTTAGACATTTTATGTGCTTTTGTTATTTATTTTTATTTTTATTTTTAAATACAGCTATTTTGGTTTAGTTTTATCTCAGTACATTTCACTATGTAGGCTAGTGTCATTTTAGTATTATTTATATACTGTTATAGGTAATATTATTATTTGTCTTCTTTTGTTCTGAATCTTATGGGAAAGAAAGAAAATAAAGTAACTAAAAGCATCATGGTATTACCATGTTTTGAACATTAACTGTCCATCAATAACCTTAACAAATATTCATTATGGACCTAAGTGCATTTGTTTCATAAATTAATAAATTCTGTCAGAAACATAATGAGGTGTTGGACAGCATGTCTAAATCTCTGTTTTGCATGCAACAAAATGAGATTTATACTCCCATGATGCATGCTTCAAAATAGGAAAAAACACAATTAAAGTGTAATATCATAACAAGCTATTCCTTTAAAGAGGTTGTTGCCTTTGCATATGTTTGTTTGAATATGCAAACACAATATAAAAGACAGTGTTCAGCTGAAACTAGGGTGACAAGGCCTTTTTTATTTGGTGAGTTTTATGTCAGCTTGTGTGTCAAGCAGAGTTTTCACTCCTCTCATTGAGAATGTGTTGGAACAACATGTAAACTGACCATCGACGGCGAGCGATGCAAAGCAGGTGTTTATGTGTGTGTGTGTGTGTGTGGCTGGTTTACTGCAGACTGCTGGTTAGTGGGCTTACTAACCCGTGTCTGGACGCTCTCTGCAGGTTCTCAGCCAGCTGTGCGTCCGGACAGAAGACAAGACGCTGCTCTCATATGCAGTCCGACTGGATATTTATGAAGCTTTCAAGGCCTTTTGGTGAGTCACACTATCTTCTCCCTTCCCCTCTTCTCAACTCCATACAGACTTAAAAAATATAACACAATAACAAAAAATAAAAAAAAAGTTTCTATTTTTTCTATCCTTGTATACTTAAAATTATTATATAGTAGTATTTGTTTATGCCATATATTTATTAATTTGCTTATTTGTTGTTGTTGTTATTATTTTCTTGCCATTTAAATATAATAATCATTATATTAGGTAATTCCACTGCTTTCATTCAGTAGTACTATATATATATATATATATATATAATATTTTTTAAATTTTTTATATTTTATAGATTAAAAATATTAAAAAGCAATAAAATTAACAAAAGTACGTAAGATGACAAAAATTAAACTCATGAAAATTGAACAAACAAAATGTTAATATTTTATATTATTACTTAAAGAAAAACTATGATAATACTAAAATTGAATAAAGTTTAAAATAAATATATAATAATAATAATAATAATTTTAAAATTTAATAATTTTATTTTTTAGAATTCTCTTCTTAAGCAGCTGAATTGTGTTTAGATTTTACCTGTGACGTCTCCACCTGTGTTGTGTAATCTGATCTGGTCATGTCAGTCACATGATCAGTGTGAAATCAACATTTCAAAATATTTAAACTTAAAAAACTTCAAACTAGTAGCTAAACTGCAAGCTACCCTTTTAATGAAGTATTTGGCTGGACTACAACATTTGATTTTTTTTTTTTTTTTAAATCATAACTGTGTTTATCTGGCAACTGTTTTCATTGGGTGTCAGAGTTAAACTTTTAGAAAAGGAGCATTTACACTGATTTGTGAGTGCTGTGCTGTGGCTCTGGTGGGTTTGTGAATGGCTCTCGTGATCCGTGTGGGATACGCAGTGTAATTCTCATGGAATCAATACGCAGTACTGGATTCTCCCAGCGTGCCTTAGGCTGCATCTACCAGTGAACGCTTTACATCACAGTCTGACCACTGACCGCACAGACCTGCTGTTTGCATGAATCCAGACCACTGAGATGCTGATTGCTGCCCTGCTGTCGGATAGTTTGCATTACTCATTCCAGAAAAGAGGATTTCATTTATACTCCTAAAAAAAAGGGCCCAAAAAAATGGCACTTAAAGTTTTGAACTAAAATATTATTTCAACCATATAGCCTGTGAATAAATAAAATACATACTTTTCAATGAAAGAACACTTAGAGAGTGTAAGTTACATCTGGTGTTTGGATTTGTACCTCAATATAATGAGGTCCAAGTTTAAGAATAGCCTACACTTTCTTTTTTTTTTTCTTTCTTTTTTAACTCTCTATTTAACAGCATTAACTTACAATGAAATATGTCTTCCTTCAGGTAGACTGAATATTTTCCTGCCTTGCTAAATGTTGGGCTCATGATCAATAAGTTGCATTCGCCTCAAACTGATTTTGTAAAATCAAACTGCGGACGGTGAACCTGAGTGCAGTTAGTGCGAGTCGCGCTCGCTGTGAAGCCGAGGCAGCTGGCAGAGGATTCCGCTTGGTCTTAAAGCCTTCCCTCAAACGCCTATGTTCACAAATAACAAAGTCTTTATGAATGGATCATTGAATCACTGACTTAAATGATTTGTTCAAAAACACATGAATTCAGGAACGAAACTCTGAGATGCAAAAAAAGTTCTAATCCAGCTTTACCTGAAGAGATTTTTGTTGGTGAAACAGAAAATATTGTGTCTAAAATGTAACTTGCTGAATATTAACTTCTTGTTTGTAGAAAATCTGTATCACACTCGTACACCTCATAATTATTATGTCACAGATGATGTACTTAAAGCTGAAGCATGTAACTGTTAATGACTGGCTTCCCCAAAGCGTTGGCCACTGGTCATAAAACCAGGGATTTTAGCGGAATCAACTTCAGCATTGTTTGCTTATATTTGTCTACACGAGTTGGGATACAAGCAAGCTTTGTAACATCAAACAAACTTACTCATATCCACTTTAAGCAAAAAGACTTGGAAGGTTTTATGTTGCCTGCGTGTTTCGTTGTGAAAGCGAAGCTGCTTTGTTTGGGCTTCCAAAAGAGGACACAACTAGAAATCAGTGGTTAAGTTGTATTGACAACACTGTTCCAGAACAGTTCAGCCCAAATATTCAGATGTGTGCAATGCATTTTACAGAGGACAAGGACTGTTTCCTGTGAGAGTAGCTTACAATGCCGGTGTCTGTTTCTATAAAGTGGGGCAATTCTAACTTTACAAGGAAAGTCTGGCACTTCTGACTCACAGTCTGTAAGTATATGTACATATGTAAAGGATTTGCCACTGATGATTCAAACGAGAGTTTTGTGCAGTGTAGAGTAACTGTTAGAGCTTGTTGTATGTCGTTTCTCTGATCACAAATGCAGACATGGTTTTATGTTTACGCCACAGGATACGCAACGCATTGCGTAAAAAGACAGTATAAGTCATTATAGTCTGTAATTATGTTCCCACTGGACGCAACAAATGCATCGTTTTTTTTTAATGGGTTTTATTGGATGTCTCATCGCGCTGGTGTCATGACATTTTATCCTAATGTTCTTTTTAGCAACATCATATGACCCCTTTAATGCATAATTTTTAATGATCGTTACTTCTGTCTTCGTGAGAATTGTATTTCTTTAGGACTTTTTGTGTTTTGTAATGAATTCAGTGGAGCAGATGAACGCAGTGTGTTATTCCTTTCACACCAGCGACTGTTGCATAAGATCTTTATTTAGTAAAAGCCTCTCAATGCTGAGGAGTTTCAGTCCGGGACAGATGCTGTAAAGCTCTGTGCTTTCACCTCTGTTCGAAGTGCTCCTCAATGAGCCATATTAAACTCACACAAGCACTTGATTTCTTTTTGATTTATATTTATTAATGCATAGTAGCCCCAGTTGCATATATTAAGAACTTATGATGTGAGTAGTTGCACAAAGTTTTGTAATTATGTGGTCACTAGGATCTTCTTAGGGATTTTTAGAATTTTGTTGTTTGTTGCTAGGGTGTTCTGGGTGGTTGCAATGGTGTTCTGAGGGGTTTTTAGAATGTTGTTTGTTGCTAGGGTATTCTGAGGGTTTTTTTAGAATGTTCTTTGTTGCTAGGGTGTTCTGAGTTTTTTTTAGAATGTTGTTGTTTGTTGCTAGAGTGTTCTGAGTGGTTGCTAGGTTGTTCTGAGGTTTTTTTTTTTTGAATGTTGTTTGTTGCTAGGGTGTTCTGGGTGGTTGCTAGGGTGTTCTGAGTGTTTTTTTTTTTAATGTTGTTGTTTGTTACTATGGTGTTCTGGGTGGTTGCCAAGGTGTTCTGAGGGGTTTTTAGAATGTTGTTGTTTGTTGCCAGGGTGTTCTGGGTGGTTGCTAGGGTGTTCTGATGGTTGTTTAGAATGTAGTTTGTTGCTAGGGTGTTCTGAGGGGTTTTTCAAATGTTGTTGATGTTGTTGTTGTTGTTGTTGTTGTTGTTTGTTGCTAGGGTTTTCTGAGTTGTTTTTAGAATGTTGTTGTTTGTTGCTAGAGTGTTCTTGGTGGTTGCTATGGTGTTCTGAGGGTTTTTGAAAGTTGTTGTTGTTGTTGTTGTTGTTTGTTGCTAGGGTGTTCTGAGGGACTTTTAGAATGTAGTCTGTTGTTAGGGTGTTCTGAGGATTTTTATGGTTGTTGTTGTTGCTGTTGCTGTTGCTGTTGTTGTTGTTGTTGGTTGCTAGGGTGTCCTGGATGGTTGCCAGGCTGTTCACTGAAGTATCTGTGATATTTTTATCCCTGAATATGACTCGGGTCCCTCCTATACTGCAAGTCTGTGGGTTTTTTAAGCCTTGCCCTATCATTATGTCTTTGTGTTTCTCTCTGTGGGCTAGTCATAAGGTGCTAATAGAGAAGACGTTAACAGATGTTGCAGAATTTCATGCTGAGTAAGTGAGATTCCCCAGAGACAGCAGGAACAATTGTCCTTCAGCTCTATGGATGCTTAAGTGTTTCAAACTCCTTCATTTGTCCTGCACCTTCTTCTTGTTCAGCTCAGGTCAGAATTAACCTTTAATCAGCATCTAATGAAGACACAGGTCAGACTCACAGAGGGCATTTTGAGCTGGATAGTTGAACTAAAAATTAACATTTGTTGTTAATTTGCTCATCCTCAGGCCATCTAAGATGTTAGTGACTTATTATCTTTGGTAGAACAGTAGAGAAGATCAAACAAGCAGATCAGGGAACACAAAATTAATACCTGTGGCTCCTGATAATGTATTGAGGTCTTATGAAGGGAAACCATCAGTCTGTGCAAAAAACTGAACAATATTTGCAACATTATTACATGTAATCCAGAGCCTCTGGCAAACAGGGAAATACAATTATTTTCTGCAAACCGATTCATGCGGTCTGTTCGTTTCAATGAACTGGTTCAATTCACTAGTTCATTTATGTAATCAGGCAATGACATAACGTATATATAATTAAATGATTAAAGCACCTAATAAAGATGTGAAACATGGATGTTTTATATGTTTAAAGGAACTCAGCTTTTTACAAAAACAATTATTTCATCTGCTGATGTCAGCTGCTCAGCGGTCTTTGGTTAGTTTGAGTCAAACGGTTTCCTCAGTTCAGTGACTGTTGGAGGAACTGGAGCACTGAATCAGTTCATTCATCACAGGATCAGATATTTCTAGTCGGAGTTACTGGCGGAGTTTTGATTGAGTAACTTTGATTGAGATCTGTGTTGCTTAAGACGCAAACTGTTTCAGACACTTCAGTCCGATTTGGTGAACTGATTCATCTAGTTCACTAAAAAAGAATCAGTTCAAAAGAATGATTCGTTTTTGAACTGGACAGCACTCTGGACCGTTTGCCTGAGGCTCTGCATTACAGGTGATAATGTTGTAAATAATGTTCAGTTTCTTGCACAGGTCACTCATTTCACTTCATACGACCTCAATATATCATCAGAAGCCACGGGTATTAATTTGGTCTTGCCTGTATCTGCTTTTTTGACTCTCAAAGTGAAGTTATCCGCTGACTTGCATTTTATGAATCACCAAGGACCATTATCTTTCATCTAAAAATCTTCTTCACTGTTCTACTGAAGACAAAAAAGCCACAAACATCTTGGATTGCCTTAGGATGAGTAAGTTACCAGCAAAAGTACATTTTTGAGTTTTCTATCACTTCAAGTATTTTCCAAGTATGTTAACCTGTAGTTAAGCTGACATTTCATGCCATTTGTTACATGATGTTTTGATGCTTGCTGACTCATTAAGCCCCCAACAATGTTCCTCCCAGGACCTGTTTTGGTTGTAGAACACATTGTTTTATTTGCAGTGAGGTTGTAGTCAGAATGGGCTGCATGTCGACTTGGATAACAGGTTTCTCAAGTTGAGTCGTAGTAATCTTAAACACAAATGCCGTGCCGTTTGTTTCCTGAAGGTTGTTGAGATGTTGTGAATCTCTGACTCTCAGGTGTCGGTCTTATCGGACTGGTTTCTCTATTGTGTGGTGTTTTAGCTCTTTCTGTTGTGCTTGTGTGGTCTTTGTGCTGTTCACATCTCCAGGTAAGTTTACCACCATTATTGGGAGAAAGTTGGCTTTTGCTCAAGAATAACATTAACATGAGATCCAGACAGATCGTTCTGTGTTTGTGTTTGCACTGGTGTCTGTCCATCTGTCCAGGACGGTCTCATGCACTCATGTTGTCTACAGCTTGGGTCACTGCTTCTATCTTTGTTTGTTTTTTAGGGTGTTGCATATTGTGTCTGGAATATTTATTTATTTAGTTTTTAATTTAAATGTTTTGGTAACATTGCTTATGTACATGTCCCTGGACAATTCACTGTGAAGAAAAAGAACTGAATGCCCTTACTTTGGTAATTTGCTGTGTGTGTGTGTGTGTGTGTGTGTGTGTGTGTGTGTGTGTGTGTGTGTGTGTGTGTGTGTGTGTGTGTGTGTGTGCATGAGAGAGTGTGAGTGTGTGTGTGTGTGTGTGTGAAACTAAAGTAAAAATCTATTCATAAATATTAGATAAAAACTTATTTAAAAAGCCTAAATTAGAAATAGTGCCTTGGCAACTATTTGAAATAGAATGATGTTAAAATACTAAAATGACTAAAACCTAAACTAAAATATAAATTAAAATAAAATAAATATTTTATGAAAGCAAACACTTATAACAAGCTCATAATAAAAATATGTATATATGTGTTTTGCACCATTCAAAGAAACTATAATTGGTTAAAACGGCTTTTGCTGTCTAAAGGCCTGTTCACACCGGGACGAATTTCGCGCGCGATATTCGCCGACATTTAATGCCTCGTGACTAAACAAAGGGCGCCAATGTGAGTGTGCACACCGACGCGAAAAACGCCACATGTAAAAGCGTCATTTTTTAAAAAACGCCTCGGGTTCGTTTTTTTGGTTTGACGCACCGCGTCAAAAACTATACGACCAATGAGAATGGCGCTTTTGCACACGTGTCTGGAGCTTCTGAAGTTCCAGTAAAACACAACTTGGGGGCGCTCAAACACAAAACTGTCTTGCTGAGCACACATACGTAACGGCGAAGAAGATATACGCCAAGTAGCGTCTACACTGCCGGGAAGAAATAAGACGAAGAAGATGCAAGGCAAGATGAATGTAGAGTTGCTGGTCTCATTGGTGTCGGAACACAAAGAACTATATGACAAACGCAACAGCGATTACAAAAATCTTGATAAAAGAGAACTAGAATTTCTAGTATTTCTGTTTTACATTAAGCGCCATCTAATGTCAGGGAATGAATTTGCATGTTCACTCGGCTCATCGTCAGCGAAAATCACTTGGGTGTGAACACAAAAAATGCGTTGAAAAACGCTGGCGAATAACGCGCGCCGATATTCGTCCCGGTGTGTACGGCCCTTAAGAATAGGTTTTGGTTTGTTATAACATCTTCACAAAGGTTTGAAATTCATCTTTTGCACTTTTGAGCTCCGGTCCTCATTTAAAGACGATTAAAATATTAAATAAGAATGCTAATCTGCGCTGAGCCTGTAAGGCTTTCTCATTCCAGCGATGCTGCAGCAGCAAATCTGAGTTTATAATGGATTGTCATTTGAGACCCTGTTCTCATGGGCTGTGTGTCACTTCCTGTCATCTGCACGCTCATGCTGCATTCCTGGTTAAAACATCTTATATTTGACCATTTTATATAGTCTGATGCTTAGAAGATAAGAAACAAACGTCAATTGCATGTAAATGTAATTTAGAAACATAATTGATGTGAATGCATTTGAATGTCATCATTAACTGTGTGTACATCTTGCTGGAAATACGACATCAAAAGAGCAGCTTGAGGATGAATTAATGTGATGTTTGTCTGCCGTCAGCTAGATCTCGTTTAAGTGTAAGTTACATAACCAGCATTAGAATGCTGTGATTAAGTTTTCTTAACCAGAACAGATTGCATAAAATGCGAGTTATTTTAACTGGTGGTGATTTTTTTTTTCTGCACATATTCATTCTTGCATAACTTTCAACATGTGTCAGAACTACAGTACCTGAGGGCCGGCGCTCACATAACCCTAGATAAACAGAGTTAAAAAATTATTTGACAAGTTAATTTTGGGAGCTGAACCTTCCGAACAGGACATTTGCATTAACATAAATGATTCAAATAGGATTCATTAATAATTAATGCAGCTGAAAGAATAGTGTGTGTGTGTGCAGGGCTGGAGATGAATAGCTAACAAACGAATGGCTCTTGTAACTGCAGCACAGATAGTGTACATAAAGAAAGCTTTGTGAGCTCTAAATATCTAAGAGAGATGAGCTGACTAATAAGCACACAGCATGAAGCCTAGTGAGCATTTTTAGGTCAATAGGCATGCATTATACTACTTACTAAAATGCCTTCCTTTTGGACAAAAACTAAACCAGAATCTCATATATTCTGTGCAGAGCATGCAAAATAATAATTTATAACTACATGCATGGTGGGGGGAAAAAAATGCATATTCATGGCAAATGTTCAAGCTAAATTTTCTTATCACCGAATACCAAACAAAATATTGATGCAAATTTTGTGTCACACTAGGATATTATCATAAACTGAAAAATTGTTAGTTGAAACTAGGATTATTACAGTTAACTAAAAAATTTAATACATTTTTATATATATATATATATGTAATATAACAAAATTTATTTTATAACATATTTATTTTATAAAATAAATTTTTATAAATGTAATTTATTAAAATAAAATAAAAACATTCAAAACTTTAAATGAAATAAAATATTTAAACATTAAATGTAAACATTTTATTTCAGCTAGTTGCCATTTAGTTGATGTAAAATTATTAAAACTACACACACACACACACATACACACACACACACACACACACACACACACACATATATATAAATATTTCAATTAAACTAAAATTATGCTTCTTGCGAGAAAATAAATATTAACTAAAGTGTGTGTGTGTGTGTCTGTGTGTGTATAGTAACTAATAAAAATGCTAAAAATGCACAACAATGTTGCTACATCTTTAACTTAAAGTGAAAAAAAACATAATTCAATATATTAACAAAAGGTTAACAAAGTATGATGCTGCTATAATTCTTTGTAAAACATTTTGTCAGATTCTATTGAAATGAACTGTATGTTGAGTGTAAGCTATTTCCTTTCAAATCATTCACTTACTGTATGAGGCTCTTTTTCAGTTTGAATGTGGATAAGATTGCATGTGTTAGCTACAGAGCTCTAACAGGTATGTTTTTGTGATCAACTCAGACTAGTTTTTGAATTCAATATTCAGCAAGAACTATGTTTCTTTGCTCGGCCTTATCAGACACTGAAGCGTGTGTATCATAAGAGGTTGACGGTGCCAAAGGCCTCTCTTTCTCAGACCGGAATTTTCCATCCAGGTTCATGTGCTGTGGGAGGAGCCAAACAGTGTGGTATTTTTGCAAGTCTCAGTTTGGGAGTTTGGAGCTGTTGTTGTGTTGTTTCTACAGCACTGGGAGCCAGGGAGGTTTGTGTCAAGGACGATGTTGTTGTCTGGGACAAAATATCCTCCTACTTGTGTTTCTGTGTTTTGACTTGCATGCTTACACACTACTCATACTATTTCTTCAGTTTGCAGGATATATATTGTGAAAAGTACAAATAAAATTCAAAAAATAAAATAATAAAAAACACAAATAAAAATATCACATTAACTCAATTAAAAATGCAGTTTAATTGCATATTGTTGTTGGAAAATTCCATCATTTACATACTATTTCAAATACTTGTGAGTAGGAGAATATTGTTGTAAAACAGCCCAACCAAGGCACGTTACCCATAATGCATGTGTTTTTTCCAGAGAAGGTCACTGCTGTCAGCGAGAGTTTGTGATTTATGAGTCCTCGTGAGTATGTCGCGTTTCTGACCTGCCTCTTTCTCGTTGGTTGCAGATTGTGGTAGAGCTGCACAATTAATTGAAATAAAGCCGACATGTGTGACTCATATAACAGTGTTTTCAGCGACTTGCTTCACAGTATATGGTTTTGCATTCAAACACAGCTGTTTTAAGTTTGAGTTGTTTTAAAAATGTGCATTTGGAAAACAAATCATACGCCAACCATCTTGACATACTTGTGATGATGAAGGCAACAACAGAGAATCTTTAAGGGATTCCTGTCATTTTCCATCAAAATAAAAGTTTGATGGTTTAGACAACCATAAATATTAGAAATATTATAATTTTTATCACTTCCTGTTATTATTTCTTAAATACACAACTTTTTATTTTATACTGAATTTACAATAGTTATAGTTTTTTTAGTAATAATAAAATTGAAAAGAAAAATTACAACAGTAATTTCTTATATTGTTGTTGTTGTTTTAGTAGTAGTAATAGTTTTCTTAATTTTACATTTTTGCATTTTTCACACTAGTAATATTTCCAATTTCATTTTATAAGAATTATTATTATTTTGTTTCTATTAAATATGCATTTTTCATTTTGCTGTGAAATTAATAATAATTAGCCTCGAGGGCCCTGTGTTAATAATAATAATTAGATTTAGCATTGTTATTAATTTCTTAGTTTTTTATTTATTTAGTAGTAGTAAAAGTAATAATAATAATAATAATAATAATAAAATGATTTTTATTTTATTTTTTACAATATTTCTTTAGTAATTTCTTATTTAGTTCTTTAGTGATTTTTATGTTTATATTTTCATTTATTATTATTATTATTATTATTATTAGTAGTAGTAGTAGTAGTATTTATTTATTGCATTTATTTTATTTTTATTATTTTTAGAGCCATACTGTATACAGTACTAACAAAAGTTCAGCCAAATTGAGCAAACTTGGAATTTTTATCTGACAATTCCTAATCGTTCCCTATTTTGTGGTTGTTTAATTTCTGGATTATATTTTTATTTTGAGTGAATTTGTATGTTTTTGTGCATTTCATCTTGTAGTCCAGGAATAGCATCGGGATCCAGTCAAATTAACTACAGCTAACAAAAATTATTCTTACACATTAAATTAAATATTGGAAGCTTGGTTGCCATAATTTATGCTGAGCCACGAAATTAATCAGCACAGTTAATTCCTGTTTTATCAGTGCGAGTAAGAGAAGAAGCCAATGTTTGCTAATGCTCAGGATCACGTTCACAAACGGTGCAACCAGACCACGCATTCGGCCCCAGCACAACCCAACACCTCGCCTTAAACTGGGTCAGTGCCAACATCACCACCCTCCTGTCCCTGTCCCACACACCTGCTGGCCCACGCAACGCGACGTGAACCAACCACACCGTCTGCGTCTCCTCCAAAGTTGCACTGCAGTTCCTGATTGATCACGTTTAAAGACACAGTCCACCCAAAAGCACAAATCCTGTCATCATTTACTCACCCTCAAGTTCCAAACCCTGAGTTTCTTTCTTCTGCTGAACACACAAAAGAAGAAATTTTGAAGAATGTGGGCAACCAAATAACCAAAACCTTCAATGGTATGGAAGTCAATGGCTACCGTTAACAGTTTGATGACAGAATTTCCATTTTTGGGTGAACTGTCCCTTTAAGGGCTCTGCAAATTCCAGTGTGTCAGAGGAGGGAGGAAAACAATGAATAAAGCTCACGTTTATGCCTTGCAATATTGTCTACTCATCTGAGCTTTGTGTCAGAGTTTTTTGTTTTCCACAAGAGCTTTCCAGGTAGAACTTCAGGCCGCTTCACTAATAGATCATGTTGGGACGTCCGTTCAGGGATGATGGTCTTATTTTAGCGCTGTAAGCCGCCTCACATCTTTCCTGGAGAACGGAGGGCTTGTCAATGACTTGCTGTCTTGTGTTTGGGATGTTTTTGGGCGTCTGCCCGTTTGGCTTGGACTCTGGTCTCCGTTTGCGCTGGCAGCTCATGATGAGGAGAGTCTGATGCTCACGTCTGAAAACAGCCTGTCTTCCTTTAGGTACTCCTTCCTCCTCTGGGTTGTGGGAATGTGCTGTGTTTTGTGTGAGTTTAGTTTTGCATTGCAGCTTTTGTAGGTTGTTAACCACAGAGAAACTTTTAAGTATAGATGGAAATGCATTTTGACATTTTGAAAGTGTAGTTTGGGTGTTTAAGACAAGTAAGAAACATATTCTATTGCCTCTTTGAGAGGAATCGCCTGCATTTCTCTCTCTTTGTAGATTAAATGTGCATAAAATTTGGCTTCTGCTGAATGAATACTATTCCTATTAAATACATAAATACACAAGATTCTTCAGTCACTTTTTTTGTATAATAAATGTAGAACCAGAATGCTTAAATTATACATGTGAACATGATATTTGTGTGATTAAATTTCCTACATATACCCAATGTATCAACTCAAATACATAAAGTTTACAATAAATTAAATAAACTCAAACAAATCTGTTTTCAAACATCAGGCTGTGATTAAAAAACAAAATAATAAAAAATATTCGAAAAAATTCATAATTTCTCAATCAAAAAAAACGTCAATAAAACTTATGTAAGATTTATGTTTTATGAATGATTCGCACAAATGCATTGGGCCTCATGCATGAAAATCGTTCATAAAGCTGTTTTGGTGTAAATGTTCGGATTCATAAATGTTAGTTGGTCAAAATTTGCACTGCATTTGAAAACACTATTTAGCCTACTTTACCATAATAATATGTGGTAATTAATGGGTAGAGATAGAGATTATGCTAATTGAGAATGAGCGAATGGAATGCAGATCTGTGGGTTATGAAGTGTTTGTGAAGCTGCTGGAGAGTTTTCAGGAAGGTCCATTTATATGAACAAATTACTCCTGAATTTCTTTACACATTTTTTTATGAATGAAAGACACTGTGTTTTGTGCTTTGTGTGCACTGGTTCGGTTTGCTTCCATTGTAAGTGCCTTTTGTGTGTTTAAGTGTTTTTGCATTTGTGTTGTTGTTGTTTTTTATCTGAGAATTGAAGTGTTTTATTAGCTTGTTTGCTGTTAGTTGGGATTGTAATTCTTCTGAGTTGCTTATAATTCAAATGGTTGCTTTAATTTTGTACAGAAGTGTAGGTTTTACTTTTAAACAATTTTCAATCAGTTTCTAGTAAATTTCACAGGTAATTACAAACAAACCGTGCAAGAAATTGCAACAGTGCAAGTATTTTCTTGAAAAACGTACTACAAAATTTTTTTTTATTTTATTTACAACTTTGATAAATCATTGGTAACACTTGAGTTTAGGGACCAATTCTCGCTATTAACTAGTTGCTTATTAACATGCTAATTACTAGCATATTTACTGTTTATTAGTACTTATAAAGCACATATTAACTTCTTATTCAGCATGACCAGATTTTCAGTCCCTTAACCCTTACCTAAACTTCACAACTACTTTACTAACTAGGGATAGTTAACCCAAAATTGACAATTGTGTCATCATTTACTTCTTTTTAACACAAATAATTGCGCCATTCTTTTTAACACAAAAGAAGATATTTTGAAGAATGTGTTTGAAGGGATAGTTCACCCAAAAATGAAAATTTGATGTTTATCTGCTTACCCCCAGGGCATCCAAGATGTAGGTGACTTTGTTTCTTCAGTAGGACACAAACGGAGATTTTTAACTCAAACCGTTGCAGTCTGTCAGTCTTATAATGTAAGTGGATGGGAATCACAGCTTTGTGAGTCAAAAAAACAAACAAAACCAAATTAAACCCTACGGCTCATGATGATACATTGATGTGTAAAGACACAAAACAAATCTGTCTGTGCAAGAAACTGAACAGTATTTATATCGTTTTTTACCTCTGATTTTCACTGCAATGTTCTCAACAGCCGGCGCATGACGCATCATCTTCTTCTTCTTGCTTTACGGTGGATCGCAGACTTATAAGTGCATTACCGCCACCTATCTCAAGTGGACCATTGACACTCTATCTACAATCTCAGTGTGCACAGTCAATGGTCCACTTGAGAGATAGGTGGCGGTAATGCACTTATAAGTCTGCGATCATCGAACGTCCTTACACATCAATGTATCGTCACGAGCCACAGGGTTTAATTTGGTTTTGTTTGTGTATGTTTTTTTGACTCTCAAAGCCATGATTCCCATCCACTTCCATTATAAGACTGAGAGACTGCAACGGTTCGAGTTAAAAATCTTTGTTTGTGTTCTACTGAAGGAAATAAAGTCACCTACATCTGGCCCTGGGGGTAAGCAGATAAACATCAAATTTTTATTCTTGGGGGAACTATTCCTTTAACCAAACTGTTGACGGTAGCCGTTAACTTCCATAGTATGGAAAAAAAATATTGTGGAAGTCAGTGGCTACCTTCAACTGTTTGGTTACCAGCATTCTTCAAAATCTCTTCTTTTGTGTTAAAAAAATGTACAAAACTCTTACAGGTTTGGAACAAGGGTCAGTAAATGAGACAATTTTCATTTTTGGTAATTATCCCTTAAATAAACAGCAAATTAAGAGTTTACTGAGGCAAAAGTGATAGTTACTAAAGTGTAATGTGTAAAATGTTGCTGCTGCTGCAGTTGTTGCTGTTTTTCTTTGCCTGTCAAATAGATGTTATGTTACCATCATCATCATCACGGAGTCATTGTTAGTCGTTTGTTTTGGATTAGAATTATTTGACTGCATTCTTTAGGTTTGAAGCAGGATGTTTTCTGCACATGCAGGAACCCACTGACGCAGCGCTACGCCGGCCCTTTAAATCCTCTCTGTGTGCTGGTGTGAGACGACGAGTCACAAGAAGGGTGGGTTACAGAAGCTGACCTAGCAGCAGGACGGCGGGGGTTAAGAGCGTGGAGGAGATCTGTCACAGTCTGAGCTGACGCTGTCACACGTGTGGCTCCTCCTCCTGCTCTGCAGCACTGCAGTCACTCACACACCTGCAGAGTCCGTTTACATTCCTACTGCAGCACTCCAGTCTCTTCAGTTCACTTTGTCCTGTTTTAAGCAGAACAAAATGAGGGAAGTTTATGCTTGCATTGAGTTTAAGATATATTCTCAAAAAACAGGTCTTATCTTGCATGTTGGAGTGCAAATGATGTCCCCATGTCATTCCAAACCTGTAAAAGCTCAGTTCGTCTTCGGAGCACAATTTTGTGTAATCCGTGCCACAAGGATGCACTGTTTCTACGTGTATTTAGCTTAGATTTGAAATAAAACAGCGCATCCTTGTGGCGCGGATGACACAGAAGAGCATGCGCAGCATACGGTGATATGAAGAGAGACAGAGGAGACCGTTGACAAAGGAATTATTGAATAAAGTCGTTGTTTTTGTTGTCTTCGCTTACAAAAAGTGTTCCCGTCACTTCATATAACCCAGATTGCATGTCTGAAGGCAGATGGAGTATTCTGATGACGACTTTCAAACCTTTAATGGACCTTGACACTGTTATTTATTTGGCAGTCTATGGGACAGTCACAAGCCTCCCGGTTTTCATCCAAAATATCTTAAATTGTGTTCAGAAGATGAACTTTTACGTGTTTGGAACGACATGGGGGTAAGTGATTTAATGACAAAATGTTCATTTTGGGATGGAGTATCCCTTTAAGAGATCAACACCATACGGTCTCTCCACTGACTCCCTCCGCAATTTTCTGTGATATTCCCAATAAAACAAAAAAATAACAATAATTAAAATATAAGGAGTGACTCCTGTCAGTGTGGAATAATGACAAATGTTGATCTAAAGTGATGTAAAAGTTGCATAAATTACGATATGACCGTTCAGACTGAGGTCGTATTGCAAAACATCTGAGCCAAATCAGATTTGAAAGTGGGCCAAATCCAAATCGAAAAATCAGATTCCATGTGCTTTGTCCTGTCCACACTGTGGTGTAATTTAAGCTTTTGGGTCACATTTTCCAGCAGTGTGAATGTAGCCTTAGAGAAGTCATGGAGGCAAATCAGTTTCGGTCTGACTGTTCAAATTGGATTTTACGTAGATTTTTTTAGTCTGTCACTTTCTCACGCAACACACACACAACCCCCCCCCCACCATGTCAGACGTTGTTTAGAAAACATACTGAACGTCTTTGTAGAGTGTCAAGTGGAAAATTACAATATACAGATGGTCTACACACACACACCTTTGAGTTTTGAGACCGCTGGAGAGATGGCAGTGCATTCCAGCTTCTTATGTTTCTGTCACGGCCTCATAATATTCAATATAATCTGCAACAGCAAAATGTCATCATGTTGTAATACACCATCTGTATTGCAAAATGTATGGCTGTTAAAGTTGTTGCCATAGAAAACAATGCAGATATTCAGGAAAACGAAAGAGCACCATGGAACAAACAAATAGGATCTGAACAGTTGTGATACGCAGTGTGGACAGTCAAACATTTAAATCAGATTATAATCGGATATACAGAAAAAACTGGATTTGGATTGACAGTCTGAACAAGTCTCTATGGAAGTGGCCCAAATCAGAATAAAAAAAAAGAGGATCTGAGTCTTATATGAGCAAAAAAAAAAAAAAAAAAGAAAGAAAGAAATAATCGAATTTGGGTCTTCTGGATTTTCCTGCAGTATGAACAAAGCCTTAGTGAAGTCATGGAAGCTATCAATCAAATGAGCGATTATTAGGTTAGTCTACATATAAGAACAGACAAGGAAAGATATTTCGGTACTTTGATTTTTTTTTACAAAACTAATGAAAACAGTTTGCATAAATTTATAGATGCATCATCTTCAATATAAAATAATCTCTAAAAGAATATTTTTACACATTTTTTTTTTTCTGCGGCACAGTGTTTTTTTGTTTCTCAGTTGAGATGCTTTGGTTGCTATAATACAGAATATACATGGAAGTGTACTAGTATCTATGTTGCAGGTCATTTCTGAATATAAAAATGTCGAAACAATGTAAAGTACTTGCTCAGGCCCTTGTTTGAAATGATCTTGTTCTGTTGTAGTGTTTGTTGTCGTCATCTGTTGCTGTTGTATAAGCAGGATGTGGCGGTTGGTTGGTGTGGAATTTGCCCCGCCCCTCCTCCACTGTGATTGGACGGCTGAATAAAACACTGTTTTACCCAAAGCTGAACATTCTTCATCTCTTTGTGATGGAAAAAAAAAATAAATCCCAGCGCTTAGCGTGAAAAAGACGCTTTGTGCCTTGTCTTACTACTTGCATTTTAAAAATGTGGTGCTCCAATTGAAAACAGTTGGGAAAAAACGGTAGCCTCGTGAAAAAATACTTTGATGGACACATAGACTAAGCATGTTCATATTTAATCTCTATGTTTTTGCTGTGTCTATGGCGTTGCTAGGTGGTTGCTGGTGTTTTGAGTGGTTATTAAGTGCTCTCAAGTCTAATCACTTAAACCGCAAACCTCTCCAATCTTGAAGTGAAGTCATTCATGCCTGGAGCTCAAAAGCTGCAGGACGCGTGAATTTAATCATTAGTGTTATGGGTTTGTTCATAGCTTTGGCAAACAGCAATAATCAGCACAAACAGCCAAAGTAAAGCTACCTTTCCAAAAGGCCATTTGTCTTCAGTATCTGAACATGATGTTCTTTATGGTCTCCTGGCGCTGTGGTGTGATTAACACCTACATGGTGCACGTGAGGCCAAATGCTCAAATACTTCAGCCCTCATAATGACGACAATAAATCATCCTGCCAACAGCAACAGTGTGCATGTGTTTGTTATGTCTGACCTGAGTTATGAAATGCATACTTACAGCTGGAAACTTGGCGTGTAGATACAGCCGAAATATTTCACAGCAGGACGTCTGTATTGCGATTTGTGGGAATTTGGATCGCTAGACAAAGTTGTAATCCGAGTGTCACCTGAATCCAGGCATTAATCATAGTGACCCGATCTCCGTGTGTGCCTTGTGAGCCTTTGATTAGTAAACTGACCCAAATATCCCCAATTTCTCTGCAGTAACGTGTATTCAGTTCCCGCTGGATCAGAGGATGGATGTAGGCCAGCTGGGGGAAGGAGTTTCACTCCGGCACGTACGAATTTAAACCCGATAGCTTGACTGCTGTCAGCTTGACCCATGAAACCTAGCCAGTGTAATTTGGGTCAGCCCTACAATGTTGCATTTATTTGTGCATCGGTTTAGTGACAGTATGCCAGATAGGGATGCATTGATAAGAGAGTATGAATACCAATACCTACTTTTTGATAATTGCTGTAATACTGTTTCTTGTATTATGCTGTAATTTTATCTAAATACTGAAATTGATAATACAAAGCAATATTCCTTGAGTTATATATATAAAATATAAGAGCAACATGTAGCACTTTTTTTTTATTTGCCAGCAAACTGCTAAAATAAAAGCTAGATGGTTTAACATTTGAAAAATTAAAGGGATACTCCACCCCAAAATGAAAATTTTGTCATTAATCACTTACCCCCATGTCGTTCCAAACCCATAAAAGCTCTGTTCGTCTTCGGAACACAATTTAAGATTTTTTGGATGAAAACTGGGAGGCCTGTGACTGTCCCATAGACTGCCAAATAAATAACAGTGTCAAGGTCCAGAAAAGGTATGAAAGTCGTTGTCAGTATACTCCATCTGCCATCAGATGTGCAATCTGGGTTATATGAAACAACAGGAACACTTTTTGTAAGCAAAGAAAACTAAAATAACGACTTTATTCAATGATTCCTTTGTCAACAGTCTCCTCTGTGTCTCTCCTTATCACCGTATGCTGTGAATGCTCTTCTGTATCATCCGTGCCACAACGATGCGCTGTTTCTCTATTTAGCTTGGATTTGCAGGAAAACAGTGCATCCTTGTGGCGAGGATGATACAGAAGAGCATATGCAGCATATGGTGATATATATGTGTGTGTGTGTGTGTGTGTGTATAAGTGTGTATAAGTGTGTATATATGTATGTATGTGTATGTATATATATATATATATATATATATATATATATATATATATATATATACATACATACATACATACATACATACATACATACATACATACACACACACACACACACACACACACACACACACACACACACACACACACACACACACACACACACACACACACATATATATATTTTTTTAAAATAATAATTACTGTTTTTATTTACAGTAGACAGTGTTGTTACAATATATTTATTTACTTCATAATAATCACTTATGTATGTATGTATGTATGTTTTTAGAGTCATACTGAATGGGTCAAAAATTGTGTGAGTGTAGGCATAGCTCTACCCAACTTTCTATGGGTAGAAAGTTGTTATTAATAATAAGTATTATTATTATTTATTTGTTTTTTTTTATTATTATTTTAAATTCTGTTTACTTTATGGTTACTAAAAGACGCATAAGTTTTTCTCAAATTGTTCACTCCTGATTGAACAAATCTTCAGAATAAAAAATATTTTTGTTTTGTGCAGATGCACAAATTCTAGAATGATTAATTCTGTAGTGACAGTTTGGTGTTTTCTCATATTGAAATAAATATTGTAGAAAAATTAGATGTTTTTCCCAGAATCGTGGAGCCCTGAATGGTGATGCTAGCGCATAGCGTTCTCCAGGTGTATTGAAGCTCGTGGTCTTCAGCGCTGTATCAGCCTCATTCTCACGCTCATGCTGATCTTCTACGTTTTGTTACTGTAAACAATCACCACTTTCAGTGCTTTTTTTTGGTAGAAAATCTGGTGAACTGAGCAATCTGTCGTCTTTTCTGTGTCTGCTAAACAATCCATGCTCTAATCAGTGTCTGTTATTTGATCCCACAGCAGCAGGTTAGAGTTACTTGACCTCTCATTTTCTCTCTCACTGCCCATGTCCTTGTTTCCCCTCACCTCTCTCGCGTTCACATGCGAAAGACATGCTCTGCACAGGACTGCCTTTAAAATCTACTTTTACATACTATGAGTTTTAAGGTAAGGTGTGTAATTTCTACACCACTGAAGCATGAAACTGCACACTTTACCTTTAGTTCATGTAAATAGACCATATCTTGGAAAACTTATTTATTGCTTGCATTAATGTTGTTGTTGTTGTTGTTGTTGTTTTTGATGGTTTTAAACAATTTGTACCGTAGATATAAATTAAATATAAATTATTAAATATTAATTAGGAATAAATACATTAAATAAATAATAAAAAATAAAATAAAAATAATAAAAATATTATTTTTCTTTATATTTTGTTTATGTAACTTTTGCTGCTGTTGTTGTTGATGTTCTTTTTTTATTTTTAACAATTTGCAACTTAAATATGGCATGAATGAATAAATAAATAAATAAACAAATAAAATTTAATAATAAATTTAAAACATTATTTTGCTTATAAAATTTTTATTATAACTATTACTGTTGTTGTTGTTATTTTATGTTCTTATGTTTTATTTTTAACAATTGTCACTTAAGTATGCAATGAAAATAAATAGGGAAAAAAATATTTTGCTAATATTTTCTGCCACAAGTCAAATGTTAGCTAGCTGAGAATACAGAAGTCTATGACCCTTTAACATTTCAGAGCTCAAATCAAACTGTGCCTCATGGGCATTTTGGACTCCAGTCGAGCTTCAGACCAGATCTTTTTTCTTTCACTCTTTTTTTTTTTTGTCTTGCATACGGTTGCGATGTCAATCATGCTGAAGTGCTGTGGTGTGTCTGGGTAATGCGCTGCTAATGAGTCTGAGCGATCGATCGTTAATTGCTGACTGGACTGTGAGGAAATGTGGCGTGTGCTTCTCATGTTTGAGCGTCATGCGATCCCAAGCCTCAT
Source organism: Cyprinus carpio (assembly GCF_018340385.1). NCBI lineage: Eukaryota > Metazoa > Chordata > Actinopteri > Cypriniformes > Cyprinidae > Cyprinus > Cyprinus carpio. The sequence goes on along the minus strand of NC_056615.1, from coordinate 25,975,940 downwards.
GCATTATAATAAACAGGTTAAAATTAGACACAGCATCGAGCTACTGTAAACCTAGTCTGGAACTAAAATAGTTTGTAACCTTGAACTTCAAGAGGCATCACAACACCTCTCTCCCTCATTTAAATGTGCAACGAGGACATCGCTCACGTGAAAGAGGATGATGTTTGGCTCATAACTCAAGCTGCTCATATTACTTTTCACAACATTCAGTTGGTATAAAGTGAGCTTTTATTAATACTAGTGAGCTGCGCAATAACATTTATGTGACCTTGTTTTGGCCACAAGATGAATAAGCCTTGCTTAAAACAAACCTAGAATGCATTGGTGAAAATGATGACAAAAAATGATTGATTGTAAATGTACAGTACTTGCATATCAGTTCAGTACTAAAAAGCATCATTTATAACCGCTGCATTGAATTCAGATGTATTTATCATGTTTAGAGTATTGTGCTAATAGTTTTGCTAAAGTGGAATCAATTATGAGACGAATCTCAATTGCATTTCACTTAAGATTTATGCCATTATGTGAGTTACTGCTTATGTCTAGTGATTCGGATGAGTCAAGATTTAGAATGCTGCTTTAGAAAGAAGTTGCCTGTGGAAGCTTGTGTCCGCCACAAGATAACAAGGTATTTGCAACTTTTTCTCACATTTCTGACTTTTTTTTTTTTCTCTCTAAATTGCCAGACACACACTTAAGTGCAGATTTGCAAAATATAAACTTGTAGTTCATAGATATGAACTCACAATTGTTTAAGAAAGTCATAATTACCATTTATTATGGCAGAAACAACAACAACAACAAAACAGAATTGCGAGATGTCAACACATAATTCTGAAGACTAAACTGTGGAGGGAAAAAAGCAATTGTGTGTTATAAGTGCAGAATTGTGAAAACTGAGAAATTACATTTTTTTTTTCATGGCAGAAACATAAAAAACAGAATCGCAAGATGTGAGCTTAGAGTTGTGAAAAAGAAAGTCAGAATATCTCGCAGTAGTTTTTCTTGCAATTCTGAGTTTTAAAGGAAAAAGTCTGAATTCTGAAGAATCTGAAAAGTCTGAATTGTTAGATATAAATGCACAATTGCAAGAAAAGATATCCTAATATTGAGAGAAAAGTAGCAAATATAGCTTTATTTATGTATTTTTTGATTAAGCATGATGCCTGGTGATCCACTCAGCTGGTGTGTGTGTGTGTGTGTGTAATTGTGCATGTTTATGTGAAAGTGAGATGCTTCGGCTCCATGTGAAGCTCTTATGTAAGCGTCTCAGCACAGGTGAGGAGGGTATAAATAACTCTCTTTGCCACCATCTCTTCCTTCCCTGTGATCCCGTCACATTCAGACTGTCTCTCTGTATCTGTAGAGTCCCAGCAGGTTGTGCTCTCTGTCCTCTGACAGGCTCCCTTCTCACATGACAGGCTGCTTTTGGTGCAGATGGCAGATTTGCCAAAGGTCAAACACGAGCAGAGCTGTATTGTTGTGCCGCAGATGTTTTTGATCGTGACCGTTTACTGGCGTCTTGCTGATGGCGTGAAGCTCTCATGCTAATATGAGGAAACTGGATGCAGGGATGCTGTTTGTCTGTTTGAGCCTGTTTTCTGAAACTGTCAAGCTAGCAGAGAGTTTTTGCTCTCTTTTGTTCTGAAGGAACAGACTCTGAAGTGTTTAGCATGCAGCTCATCTCATCGCTGTCAGATGTTCCTGCAGATCCACTAGGGAAACTATCAGGCTGGATTTAAGTAGAGTGTCTCCTGTCTAAGATAATGAAGTGATGCTCTAATAAGCATAAAAATACATGACACACAGACAGATTGGGAAGAATAGTTTTTTTTTGCATTCAATTTAACATTTTTATGTCATAATATTGTAGAATAATTAACATAATATTAATAAATGCACAGACATTGCTTTTAAATTAGATTTGAATGTAGATTTGAATTTTTTTATATTAAAAATATATTTTTATATTTTCAATATTTTATCTATTGAATTAATGTCATAATATTGTTGAATAATGTTTATATTAATATTTATAAAAGGCACAAATATCCCTTATACAATATTAAAAATGTAATCAGATTTAAATTAAAACATATTTTCAATGTTGATCTATTTTGAATTAATGTCATAATTAAAATAATATAAAAAATGTAATGTTAACACATAGATTGCTTTTAAAGTAGTTTAAACATTTAAAAAAATTATATTAAAAATATATTTTTTATTTAATCCATATTAAATTATTATCTTATCATATATATATATATATATATATATATATATATATATATATATATATATATATATATATATATATATATATATATATATATTCCTTCAAATTTGGTAAAAGCAAAATTGACTTGAGTGATGCAAGTTTAATGTTTCTCTCTTAAAACAATATTTTAAAATTTGTAATATTTTCTCTATATTAAATTAATATTATAATATTTTATAATAATAACTTAGTATTTATAATCAACATTTCCCTTGCTTTGAGTGATGGATGATTTTTTTTTTTTTTTTTTTTTTTTTTTTTTTTACATTAGGCTTATTGCAATGTATTCTAGGATTTATTTATTTATTTTATTTTTATTTTATTGTATTTTATTTAATTTTTGAAATTTGTTAAAAAATTATCTTTCTACCATTCAAAATAGATTGAACTGTTTTTAATATTTTGTTTTACATTTTTTATTTATTATTTTTTTATTATATTATATTTTATTTTATTTTATTCAATCGTATTCTATTCTATTCATTCATTCACCTTTCAGAATAGATTGAACTATTTTTAATATTTTGTTTTAAAAATATATTTTTCTTTATTTTAATATTTTTTTCATTATTTTAATATTGTATCTATATTAAATTAAGATCAAAACATTGTTTAATAATTAACATAATATTTGTAGTCTTTCATCTTGCTTAGTTTGCCAGTATGTAATGTCTGTAATGCATTCTGCAATTTAAATTTTTTCCATGAACAATATATGCAGTGCTGCTTTTGAATTTGGTTTACTAAATTTACTCAGGTAATCTAAGATAATATCTCTTTCTTTACTTCTATAATTATGCCTGCTCGCTGCTTATGATACCTTTAATCGCTGTCCATGTAAGCAGCTCAGTAGATTTTGGAGGTGAGTCTGTGTGTCCTGTTGACTCACTGGCTGAGGATCCAGTCAGGATTAGATAACCAATCAGCTGCCAGATCAGACCGTCACCCCTGTGACCCAGAGTTCAAAAATTAAATAGCCCACACTTCATTACAAATCTAATAAACAAATCTGAAACCACACATCATTACTACCCATAACAACCTCAAATCATAAACAATCCTCCTCCTATCAGCACCTCACATGATAAACAAGCCTCCAGTAGCTCCAGACGGCCCGCTGGAACAATAACCAGTCCCAGCTCTGATGATGCTGCTTTAGGAGGGAAACCTCGGCGGCACTTATCAACGCACAGCCTGATTGATTGTTGTCCAGTATTACTTGTGATTGTTTTTGTTGTGGTGTTCAGGAAATGCTCATTTTTCGTCCTCTTTTGCCTCGTTTCAGAATCTGTAAATAGCAGCATGTATAATCAACACAAACACAATCACAAATACAATACCACATCTGTTAACCCAGATCGAACCATGACCAAAGTCCATTGTTTTGTTTTACAGAGCCCTCAAGACCACACGCAGATTCATTTCACATCTCAGTCATGTTAAGAGGTTTCTGAAGTGCCACACCACAGATCATATTTTTTACGCACTCAAATTAATTTCACAGTTTAAGAATCAATAATTTTCATCTCTTCCTGAACCGTACGATATTTACAACCGCTGCTAATCTCTGAAAGCTCCAGGTATAATCCCACCAAATATTTTAATTCTGCTGTTTGTTTGGAGTCGAACTCAAGAACCTCAGATTATGCACTTAAATTAAAACACAAAAAATGAGGAATGTTCCAGAGATGTGCTTCAAGATAACATGAAATGGTATTAGCCATGCATTTAACTCTAGTGATTTAAAATCATTTATTAATGAAACAATAAAAAATAAATATGTTATTATTATTATAATAGAAATACAAATACCATAGCATCTTCTATTCTAGTCTTGTACTGTATGTGTAAATACAACCATTCATGATGCTAGAAATGCCAAGGTTATGCGTTTTAAACCCATCAAATAAAAAAACCAATCAAATAAAACCCACAATGCAAAAAAAAACACTTTAAATAAAAGAAACTACATAAATCCAGAAATTTACATGCATTCATGTAAATGCATAACAGTATATGTAAAACCATAAAAGTGCATGCATTCATGTTAATGCATAAAATGATATGCATTTATGTAAATGCACAAAAGTACATGCATTAATATAAATGCATAAAACTACATGCATATTGTGTGAGACCCTTTTTTCTTAAGTTTTTTGTGAGTTACACCCTCTCTCTCTCTCTCACTGTCTTTCAGATTGATCGGTCGCTCCATGGGGATTCTCCGGTGCTTTCCGTCTGGTTTCTCCTGCCCTTCACCCCTCAGCCTGCCCTCCACCCTCTACAACACCTCCTCCATACAAATCATGAAACTGGTATTAACTGAATGGCAATTAATATGGATTTTAACTGTTTCCAGTAGACAGTAAACACACTTGCACCACACACACACACAAACACACAAACACACGCGCGCACCACACACACACACACACACACACACACACACACACACACACACAATTACATGCACATACACCCACCCACACTCACACACACACATACACACACTCACACACTCACACACATCACATCAGCGGGAGTGACCTCATGGTAAAGTCATATGCTCCCCAACAGTCCGAACCAAATTCCCTGACACGGCCCGTCCCTGAGCTCCTGCAAGCGACCTTCATCAAACGGCACATTTTGCGATGTTTTACGCTCCTTGAGTCTGATCCACGGCAGATTTCCTCGACAGAAGGACGTCCGCGGGAAGCGGTGTGCTGCTGTTGGCTTTATTCTTCCCAGATTTTTAGTTTTGCATTATTTTGTGTTATTTTCGTGTGATTTTTTTTTTTTTTTTTTTTTTTTTTTTTTGCGTGGAGTCACACGTAACCTCTGCTCCGAGTGCATGCCGATGAAGATGGCACCACAGAACACCGAGGCCGACACCGTGCAGATGCAGGCCGCCGTAGTGACACCTGTGGAGAAACGGGCTGGAGGAGGCGGGGCTAATGGAGTGGGAGGGGCTGGAGGACGGGATTTGGAGAGTCAGGAGGAGTCGGTCAGCGAGGGATCTATAGACCGCATCCCGTTGCGTCAGTGGGTCATGCACGGCGCTGTCATGTTCGGACGAGAGTTCTGCTACGCCATGGAGACGGCACTGGTCACTCCTGTACTGCTGCAGATAGGTGAAACAACTGACCATTAACTATTAGATTATAATAAACCAAATCATAAAATCTGACACTATCAGATGCACCCAGCTTTGACCAGTGGTGATAATAGGATTATTAAATGCCCATTTATACTTATTAATCATGTATATATAATTTTTATAATAATTGCAAATATATTTAAATATCAGTAATTAAATATATATAATTTATTATTCATTGTTTAAATATATTTGTAATTAATTATCTACATTTATAGTAACATATATGCATTTAATATATTATTATAATATAATTTAATGACTGCAATTTTGTAATGGTATATATTTGCTCAAAACCCACTGGAAAAATGACAGCTTGGATTAAGGTGTCAGTACATTTTGAAACTGAATCTAATGTTTATACTGATGACTAGTTCTACTATAAAGATGGAGACACTTGAATGAGCGGTGGAACAGTTTGAACCACAGACAAACACATCTAGTTGACTAGGTTAACTGTACTAGAATCCCACGATGAACTGAATAATCTGCACTGACATGTAAATCTAATATTTGTGATTGTGCCCTGATTTCTGTCCAGTTTAAACTGTCTTCACTCTCAATGTTTTTAACAAACAGCATCTCCAGCTGTCAAAGAAACATCTCTTCATCTCTGAACTCTCTGTGTGTGTGTGTGTGTGTGTGTGTGTGTGTGTGTGTGTGTGTGTGTGTGAGAGAGAGAGAGAGGTGCCGTGATAAAGAGATTAAAGGAGCTGTGGGAAGTACGCTGCATGACTCGCCTGCCAGTTTATAGATGATGCAAATGACACCCCAGGCCTTTTTATTACTGAAAAACTGCTGCTTTCTCATGCAAGCAAATGTGAGCCTGGAGGAGCAGGTTTTGTTCTTCATAGTCATCATGTTTTATTGAAGAAATCCATTTTGTCAACAGGAAGTCCATCGGCCACATTTGGTCATGTGAGAACAGTGATTGTTGTGATATGGATTACTTGTATCTACTTTTAAATCTGTTATTGCTGAACTTTCTTAGTGTCTTTTCTTCACACTAATAGTCAAACGTTCGGTATGATTCTTGATAGTTTTTTAATGAAGTCTCTTCTACTCACAAAGGCTGCATATCATTTATCGAAGATGCAATAAAAGCAGACAAATTGTGAAATATTATTACACCTTAAAATAACAGTTTTCTGTTAGGATATATGTTAAAATGTTATTTATTCCTGTGATTCGCAGCTGTATTTTCAGCATCATTACTCCAGTCTTCAGTGTCACATGATCTTCAGAAATCATTCTAATATGCTGATTTGCTGCTCAAGAAACATTTCTTATTATTATCAAAATGAAAAATGCATGAAAGATGGCAAATGCATAAATGCAAATGTAAATATAGGCAATCATCAATACATTAGCTACACTTCTCACCAGACCTACAGTAGCTAGCGTAGCGGGGCACAAACTGAAGACATGTTGTTTTAGAGCAGTATTTTTCTCTCCCTGAAAACTGAAGACATTGTTTTTGAGCAGTATTTTTCTCTCCCTGAGGGATGATCCATTATTTATCGTGCTGTAACTGTGTCATTTCAATGAACTGGTTCATCAAAAGTAGATTTGCTGATTCAGTCATGGCTCAGTAGTGTGCACAATAATCTGTACATGTCATTTTACTTTTTTTGTTGTTGTTGTTTTTTAGTAAATTTTGTAACAAACAATAATGCCCCATTAGTTAACATTAGTTAATGCATTAAAAACCACTTCCAGAATTCATTAATTCATGTTATCCCAGGTCTATTAAATAATATTAACAGATACAACATTTGATGTAGAGGAGTTTTTTTTCTCACCAGATTTGAAGAAACAGCATTCCATCACTTGGTCAGCAATGGATCCTCTACAGTGAATGGGTGCCGTCAGAATCCACACCACTCCAGTCCATCAGTTAACATCTTGTGAAGTGAAAAGCTGCATGTTTCTAAGAAACAAATTCATCATTAAGATGTTTTAATTTCAAACTATCTATTCTGGGCAAAATATGAATCCATCATCCATAATCTCTCACATCAAAACAGTGCTTGATCTGTGCATATTTCTCTCCTGATGCAGACGAGATGACTTTCTTCACTGGAGAAAGCAATATTATGAATAGAGGAGGCATATTTTAGCTGGAAGCAGCTGTTTAAAGTAAAAAACGTCTTGATGATGGATTTGTTTCTTACAAACACGCAGCTTTTTGCTTCACAAGACGTTAATTGATGGACTGGAGTGGCGTGGATTACTTGTGCATTACATGTCTGCTCAAAAGTAGAATGCTAAGTTTGAAATTAAACACTTTTCCAAAAGGATAACTTGATTGTTGTTTACTTGTTTGTCTGTAACGTGACTACTTTGCTGTTGTTGGGAATTATATAAGCTAATTGTGAGTTCTCTGGGTTTAAAGGATTAAGTCATCAGGTCAAGGCCAGACTTGATGTTATCATGCAACACACTAATTTTAGAGCACTATGTGAGTTTGCATCTGTGAAGATCAGGCACTCGCTGTCCAAACTACAATGGCAAAGGATAAGAGGATTTCTGGAGGTTGAGCCGCCCTTTTTCACCAGAGGGCAGAGAGTCGTGTGTGAGTGTGTGTTTCATATGATGACGTATGATATTATATTTTTAAGATTCACTGAATCGGGAATGGCTGGATTAGCCAATATAGCTCACGGTCAGTTTAGATGCAGGAAATTATACTGTCATGTGGTGCTCAACTTGACGACATTCAAGACTAATCCAGATCCAGATGAGCCAAGACAAGGAGTTGAGGCATGTGTGTGTGTGTTTACAATGGTCCACAGTGGTCCAATATGAAATTCCATGCAGCAATTCCAACTGTTCGCAGCGCGTTCCACCATAAACAGACGCTCTTAACAAAGGCCGAGGGAATGTGCGGCCCGCCGCTGTAATGGGAATGTGTGACTCAGCGGATTCCAAGGTTCGGGATGAAGAGCAAGCGTTCACGTGTCCCAGAATGCTCAGCTGGTTGGCCGTCAAACCCAGTGAACCATGTTGTGTTTTTCTTAGATAGTGAGAGGCTGGAACGAGTGGAATCGTGAAGGAATTTTGCTTTTTACAGCCTGTGGATTTCATGCATTCCGCAGTGATGGGGAAAAATGCCCTGTGAACATACAAACCTCATTCCAAAGCATGCAAATGTCCTACACAAGCCACACACATTTGTTGATATGCTTTGCAAAATTACCTAGCAGCTGTAGATCTCGCTTGACGTTTGAAAAGTTATGGCTAAATATGGAATAGTGTACTTCTGTGCTGTTTGTACTTTACTCCAATATGTCTGCTGTATGTGTACTGTATGCATGCTTGCTGTATGCATGGAGATCCTGCAAATTTTAGCTAATGTATAAGAATGTTGTATTTGTTGCAGTTTTTTTTTTAGCCAATAACTAGACATATTTGTTGTGCTTATCAGCACAATAAATATCGGCCGATAATTAATGCGCATCTCGTCAGTAAAGCCGGTTCTCTAATCAGCGGTAAATTCGATCAGGTGCGTGATTTCACATAGAGCAGCTGTTACTACACAGAGCCGTTGTTAACTGACAAGCTGCGCAAATCCATGCTGATAATGAACCTGGATTTGCACAGCTTATCATGCACCCCTAATAAATATAATAAACACATGTTTTATATAAATTTATTTATTTTATATAAAATGTAAAACATGTATTCCATGCATTTATATTTCCTTTTAAAACGGACATTAACAATTTCTCCTCCAACAGATAATCATGAATGTGCATATGAAAATAAAGAACTTATTAATAATTATTAAATGACGAAATTCTTATTAATATAATAGAATTTATTCAATGTAACGTTACATACTATTTCACTAGTGTATATACTAGTTCACTATAAGTGGTACGCTAGCAATCAATCTCAAGATGGTTGTGGTCCAGCAGATGCAGCTGGCGACCTGGTGTCACTCTGGCTTGCTGCAATGCCTCATGGGTATGTCACATCTCACACACTGGGCACAAGAATTCAGCGCACACCTGCACTATCAGCCCTGCGATCTGTTAATTACAGATGTGTCTCAGCTGACCTATGGACTCGTTGTAATGTTTCTGATGCGTACGTGAGCACTATGCAGTGAGTTTGTGGCGTGTGATTCCACAGGTCTCTATTGACCCTTATAAATAGCCAAACAATGAACCCTTTTGGGCTGTTTTTGGTCAATCTCTGGCGGATTAGACTCTAGTTCTCATGACCACTCAGACTTTCAGTGCTTTTGCGGAAACAATAGTGAAACTCATTTAGTGTCGAAATGCACGGCATCCTCTGTGAAATATGTGCCCACAAAAGTAGGAAGCAGAGCCGCCCAGGAGGTGACAGTGACCGCAGGGGTTTCCAAGAAACAACAAAAACCAGATTAATCAAACACACCTAACACAAACAAGAAAAAAGATATATACATACAACACTTTGTGTTTGCATTTGTGTACGTGCTTGTGTGTGTGTTTTTGTGTGTGCGTGCGTGCGTGCGTGTGTGTGTGTGAGCGTTAGTTAGTTTGTTTGTGTGTGTGTGTGTGTGTGTGTGTGTGTATTTGTGTGCATTTTTTTTTGTGTGTGTTTGTGTGCGTTTGTGTGCATTTGTGTATGTGTGTGTGTGTTTCTGTGGGTGTTTGTTTGTATGTTTATGTGAGTGTGTGCGCATATGCATGTGTGTATGTTTAGCTGTAAGAATAAAATTGCTCTAGATCTCCTGAATATGCAGTGCAGTGCTGACTTAGACTGTGTGCTGCGTATTGCAATGCTGCAGTGTTACATAACTGAGCTGACCTGCCGTGTGTGTTATTAAACCCATGCAGTTTAAATGTCCTTCAGGAGCTCAAAGACAACAGAAAAACAGATGGACTATATTATAGGTCAGTTACCACCCACTAATGATTAAAACACAATTTCTCACTTAACAATACACTGACAACCACTGCAAACTGCAGAGAAGCATTCCAGAATCATTTAGAATGCCTCAGTAACTGCTTAGAAACAACATGGCAACCACACAGAACACCCTAGTAACTGCATAGCAACATGACATCATCACTCAAAACAATTTAGCAAAAGCATAGCAGTGAATTGTGGTGGCAACTGGCAACCATTGCATGGATAAACATTACTTATGTTTTTTTGTTTTTTTTTTTAGAGAAATTGTCATTTTTAAAGTTTGTTACTAGCAAAAGTTGATTAATCTTATTTCTCTTCTCAACTTTCTCAACGTTTGCATATTTGTCATATTAATCAGCTGATCTGAGATCAGTGCTGTGAGTCAGTCACCTGGGATTGAAAATGCAAACTGTCTGTTATTTGTCCAGATAACTAACCTTAACCAGATCCAAACCGCACATCTCTCACTCTCTCTGATCTGATGAATCATTCAAGCTGTTGAGCTACAGTCAGACACATGCTGCAATGGAAGAGAATATGAAACCGCAGTGTTAATATTTCATCCTGCCATCTGCTGGATTTCTGGTGAATCGGGATCAGAGGTCTGGAGAGATTCAGTTTCTGGTGCTGGATCGTGATGGTCCTCACATAGCTTCAGTCTGACTTAGAAAGAAACCATCTGACTGACATGAATAACAAACCACAGTAAGCCTTCTTAGTGAGCATATTTTTGAGTGAAACCGGATATAGGGCTAAATCCATTAGTCGACATTATCAACAATGTTGACAATAAAAAAAAATGTCAACAAATATTTTTGTTGTCGAATAGTTGTTTGATCTTAAATGACCACATGTAAGGGCCTGCAATAACACGGTTTGACCAGTGTGGTGCTGTAGAGCAACACTGTAAGGCCCTGTCCCACATGGGACACTTCATGTACATTTGCAGTCTTACGAACTTACAA